>NW_012130300.1:0-6543 GCF_000143395.1 Atta cephalotes | reverse complement strand
CTCTCTCTCTCTCTCTCTCTCTGCCTCTGCTTTCTCCTTTCCGTTGCTGATCCGTTCTCGGCTGGAACTTTATTTCGAAGCAAGTTTCCTCGTGATGAAACTGTATATACGATAGATACGCATCAGCTGGCATTACGAAAACATTACGGGATGATCGATTTCATATTTCGTTTCTTGTTATCTTGTCCATCCAAAAGCTCAAATCTAAAAAAAATGACGCTCGGTCATCCTTTCGATGCGCTCTGTGGATCGAATAGTCCGACATTGAGGAACGATGTCAATACTGCAATCGCGTTTTGTAATAAAAATTGAGAAATTGATAATTGAAGATTTGGAGATTTGGATATGTAATTTCCATTAAAAAGAATAATATTTTATGATTTTTCTGGAATATATGTATATAACTTAAACAAAATATCAGGTTAAAAAAAATGTATTTTCAGTCTTTCGTTAGATAAATATTTGTTAATTTTTCTTTGTTCTGAAAAAATGATTTTTGTATGTTGACTTATTATTATTACATACATGTAACAATAGAATTTACGGACTTAGTTCATTCAAGAAAATTTACAAACAATATCAAAAGGTAAAAAAAATATGTAATATCTCAATTAAGAAAAAGATGGATTAATTTCCGCAAAATATTGAAAAATACGATAACGATGGAGGTGGCGGTCGGTGTATCGGTCAGTCGGCGCGTTTTGAAAAATAACACCGAAACGTTGCAATTTAATATCCACTTGAAAAACGACGCGTTCGAAGTCCCGCAGTAAACGAAAATGTTTTCAATATTTCCAGTGGCGATAAAAGCGATTGACAGAAATCAAGTACCCTTCAATATCCAGCGCCATATGATCGGAAAGTACTGGAGCGGGATATAAAGGCCTGCAATTAGAGAAATTGCAGTATACGCGTGTGTGTGAGTCATCGCGTTGCAATCCAAATAATGGTGTACCGACGCGATGTGTTTTTCAAGTATTTCGACATTTGTATTTTGCGAATGGACAGAATGGGCATTTAAAAAAATATATTTTCCAAGTTGTTCGGTCACTAGTGCGATAAATGCGAGTATGTCAAGAAACGTCGATGTATAATATATGGAGAGTGAAAATTAATGTCCCGCACATATAACTAGAATTATTTTTTCAAATTAGACTTTTTAATAGAATTAATAACATTTATATTTATTTTAATTTATTAATTTAATTTAACTTTTTAAAATTTCTAAAATAATCATTAAAATAAATCATAATTATGAGAATAAAAGAGAATCCCTTGTAATATATTTACTACTATATATACTATATATATTTACTACTACATATATAAAGTATTTATTCATATTCTTGAAAACACATATTTTTATAGTAATATATGGTGAATAAGGCAATAGCTATAAAGATTCGCGGATGGAAATCGAGGAAGGCACGAGTTTTGATCGATCGATATCAGACAACGATTCCCTAATTTCTTCAGTCATTGTGCGCTCGCGGTTAGGTCGTTGTTCTTGGTTCTAACTAATGAAGTCTCTTGGCTTTCACGCTGACTATCAGCATAGTGTCTCTTGGGGATGTTCAAGATAATGACTCTCGGATGGTATCTTTAAATAGAAATCCCCCCCCCCCTCCCTCTCTCTCTCTCTCTTCTCTTTCTCGCTCTCTTTACGAATGTACGTCTGATGCAAAAGCCACTCTTAAGGAGACACGAGGGAATTACTCGCTAACAAAAGTATATTCTCACAATCTTCTTTCATCATATAAATATTGTGAGTCATTTACCGAATAAATACCGAATTGTTACTGAGATGAAAAATTAAATTAACTGCATACATATGTCATAATTAAAATATCGAGATGAGTGAAATTGTTTAATTTTGTAATAAAAATTTATAGTTTAAAATAAGACGTAATATTTTTCAATATTTATATGGAATTTTTTATAACTTTTTCATCGCGTATATGCATTTAGATGTTTAAAAACGATTAATAAAGACTATATACATGCTTGATTCAAAAATAAACTATCATCAATAACATATCGATTGCTTAATTTAGTCTCATTTAGCCAGACGTCTCGATTTATAAAAAGACGACAGAGTTATAATGCAATTATATGATAGCGACGCTCATTTAAAGATAATTCATTATCAAGATTCACATATCGATAAAGATGATATCGTTGAATTCTCGGCGCATGATAACTGAACAGTACCGTTGCAGTGAATTTCAAGCGCATGGCGTCGCCTAAAAAAAGCTCTCTTGCTAGCACGTGTCCGTCGGGAATGCACCGAGGTCGAGGTCGCCGAAGACGAGGATAGCCATCTGCGCCGCGGCGTTTCTGGTGTCTGTCGGTAACGAACGACGTCGTAACGACGTCGTTATGGAGATATATATACAAACGTCTTGGCCCTGGCTCGAGTTCGCCTTCCCCTCCGGCTCGAGAACGCGGCTATCCCACATCGTCATGGGGGTGTAACGGGGGTTGCGGCTTCATAAGTCGACTCTTTGCATACCTACCTTTCCATCTATTCTCCTTCGTCCAAACTCGTGGGCGCGGTCGTCTAGGTTGCCCTACACCGATCCTAAAGAGTTGCCCCATTAACGCGATTTATGATCGCCTAGAGTCCGAAATAAAATATCCATTCGCTGCACGGCGTACCCTCCTGTGTGCACGAGGTTAACTTCGTCATAGGGTAACGTCGTGGTGAACTTAACTTGGGCCCCAGAAGAGTTAAAAGTATGTTCATTACTAGTCTTCAGGTCTTCTTGTTATTAATTAAATATTAATTACGCGAGCTAAAAGTATGATGCTAAAAGGCTTACTTTATTTTTTAGAAGTACCTTGCATTCAAGGACTTCAGTATATTTGCACAATGTTAAAACCTTGGTATATTTGCACAATCTTGAAAACTTAAATTTCGAGGAAATTGAACATTCAAACTCATCACCATAAGCAGAGAGCAAGCTTAACATTGGTATACGATTAGAGATAAAAGTTAGAAGAGAGGAAAATATCAAAAGGGAAGAAAATATCACCCGCAAAGTGCATTTCTTTTGAGATATGAGTCCCCGAGAATTCAGCAAATAATAACTTGCTTCCCGCTGTTGCGTTAACAATCGCTTTGGTCTCCCAGTGGCTGTTTCTGCTGATAACAGACTTACTCAAACTAGGGGAGATAGAACGACCTTCAAACGGTGAGTCATAGCTTTACGCAGGTAACCATGGGGAGACTCTTTCTCGGAAAGGGAGCGCTTTACGAACTGTGTGTACGTGAACTTTCTTGTTTCTGCTGGACTAGAGAATTCATAGCCAGGTTTATGTCCACATTTCACGTAATGCACACACAATGTTTATATCGGCACACTATATTTGTGCTATATATATTTACGAATCATAAGAAACAATAAGAAATTTTCCACTGAGCAAACTTTGCGTCATATCTTCAGGTTTTTTTATCAGGTCTTTATATATAAAGTTTCTTAAAATATTTTAAATTAAGAGATTAAAAAAATGTTAAAAATACTAAAAAAAGGCAGCAATAATTAAAAGATGTTAGAGGAAAGATGATCATATATTTTTCTCTCTTTTTTCGTGATCCTATTTAATTAAAACGTTTCGAATTAATACAAGCTAGCTAAGCGACATAAATAATTCTTACATCAGCACGGCTGTTTTATAACATTGCTATTGCTTCACATAACTTTTCACAAAAATAGGCTCTTTCCGTGAAATGGCAAATCACCACCCGTGAAATTGAAATTCGGCTATTCGCGTAAGATGTGCGACGATAAGGTCTGATTTCATTCTATCAGCGGATCCACCGGAACGTGACAGAGAGTTTCAGATGACCGCGACACAATTCACACAACAGTGGAGCGCAATTTATTCTTCGGCGTCATCGAAACTCTCTTCGCATTGCTGCTTCGCGATCTAAATCGCCAAACGCAATTCCATCGACTGCGTCGTCGGTCTGCGGCAGGACTTTCCAACGAGTCGCTCAACAATGCCTTTAATCAACAATAATTCTGCACACATCGCGTAGGGGTTCGCGGATCAGGGGACAGCCGAGAGCGAGCTCCGCGCGGCCGTCAACGACCGAGTTACGTTTTCTCTTTGTTCCCCGCGGACCTGCACCCGGGAATCCTCCGTCGTTGAAAACCGTCCACTGGAAAATTAACACTATCGGGATTTTCATTGGATACGTTGCTCTGATACACTCGCGTGCGGAATAACATCGTAATGGCTGCTGAGCACGCCATAGCTGCTCGTCAAATTAATCTCTTATTTTCTTGCAGTGATATGATTATTTTCTGATTGATTTCGGTTATTTCTGCATCGCTGCAGAACATATGCAAGCGTAATCTAAACTGTGGATATCATGTGGAAATTGTTGTATCACGCGAACTACAGACATCATTATCATGAGAATAAGTTGTTGATTTCAGCAGCATTCAGCGATGCGAAGGGATATGTTTGCATTCGACTAATACGTATTTATCGAAATTATTGAATTAGATACAAACAGCTATTGCAGTAATATCGATACAATATGCTAAACAGAATAGAAAATAACTTGAATAATATACGAAATTTGTTAAAAATGTACAATGTAATACATCACTCAAAATGAAAAATGCATTGCTATCATTTTTCATTTCTTGTTGGCATAATGTATTATTAAAAATATGTGCCACAAATTTATTATCCGTGAAACAAGCTATTCCTCAAGCAATTCCAAAAATACGAATAATAATTATAAAAATAATCATTTTTTTATTATTTCAAGAATTAATTGATTAAAAATGAAATTTCATGTATTATGTTGTCGATGATCTGCCGCAGGTCATCGACGAATTCCCAACTGCCGACCCAATCATCTCGTTCCTGTTTACTCCTGGTCCTTGTGTACTCCCCTAGTGGGACTGCATTGTTTATTCAGCCTCCGGAAGAGGCTGACGAGTGTCGAATGGTATACGGCAAATTACAACGAAAAGCGATAAATTTAATATGTATATGTTGAAAGGCAGAAGCCGACATAATTTCAACAAAAAGAAATTCACGTTTTTACTTTCGATAGTGTTTCTGGATTATTTCTGTTTTTCTCTCTAATATTTTTTTTCTCGTCAATTGTTCTATTCGTATTTAATTGTTCTATTTTTATTCAAACGATTATCGATTTCTTGTTTTTTCGATATCGCAATTTTAATTTAGGATCAAATGATAATTATAAATGTTAATCTGGGTGACTGAGTGAAATGCTCAGAATACTCCAAACAAATTTTATTTTTACAGTTATATTTTTTAATAATATTTTTTAATAATGTACAGAATTAAATTTACGTTATTTTTATTCCTTATAAGATAAAAATAAGACTGTAATTTAAAACTTCTAGGCAATATTTATTTTTCTTTTTCAGAACAAGATTTTTTTAGATAATACGTAGGGTGTTATGATTATCTTGCTACTTAAAGATTAATTTATATAATTTATTTTGAAAAAAATATAACATTTCAGAATTTTAAGAAATTCTCTATATTATTTAATTAGCCTTTTATTCTGATTAATCACACTATAACACTATTCGTCAAAAGATTATTGAGATTATTTGTCACAACAATAGTTTCGAATATATATATATAATATATATATAGAATATATATATATTCCACAATATATATATATATAATATAATATATATAAGAATATATATATATATTCCACAATATACGACTTATTTTGTTTATACATTTTATTCGCAACTTGCAAAGGATGTGAAATAACGTCAGTTTTCGCGTATAAAAGCGCGTAAAAGCTCTCGGTAGAGCATTAATCAGAAAGAACGGCAATCACTTCGAGACACGATATGTTCCGCGAAGTCCCGAGACAACACGCAAACTTTCGCAAGGGCGAATTCGATGAATCAACTAAACCGGTTAGTCGTGCTAAATAATTTCGCGCACGTCGATAAGATGCCGCACGCCAGGAAACTCGTGTGCAAACTCGTTGTGCAACGTGAGCGTGATAAGATGAGAAAATCACGAAGCTACATAGCCATTACAGAGTATAATTATGACGTTTTCTGCAATTTAACTACACACCTCGACGCTATTTGTATAACGAACGATAATGAATATGTAAACCCTTATATAGAATCTTTTCAAAGCATATTTGGTTGCACATAATGAAGCTATAATTACCAAAGAAATTACAGAAACTTTGGATAACAAAAAATATAATAAAATTGATGTTAAAAGCTATATAATAAATAATTTCTAATGAGATAATATACTCAAATTCTACCTGTTTTTTCTTCTTTTTTTTATATTTGCTGCGTTACGAGATGTATAGATTTCACGTAAAAGAAAACAGTTGAGTGCAAATATTTCTTTCGTTGTTGGCTTTATTGTGTCACTGGAAAATTTGCCGACGGAAGAAAGTTGGAGGATGCACGGTGTATTGCGAAGTAACTACAGAGTCAATGAGAGAAATATAGTGAAAAGAGAGAGAGAGAGAGAGAGAGAGAGAGAGAGAGAGAGAGAGAG
>NW_012130299.1:0-6552 GCF_000143395.1 Atta cephalotes | reverse complement strand
CCGCCTTCCCGTATACGCGAGACGTGAATTTCGTCGGTAAGCAGAACGTAGACAAAACTACTTAAGTACAATACGAAGGAGAAAAGAGGAGAAAGAAAGAAGAGAAGAGATTCGACGGAGATTCAAGTGCGAGGGAAGTGGCCAAATCCAGTTTCGTATCTGCAGCACGAATTTCCTGTCGGAGGCGCCTCTAAGTAGCCGTAGCTCATTTCATGCAGGGCGGTAATGGGTTTTCGACCTTTCTGCACGTGGATGCTAAAAACGTCTCTCCATCGCGCGCGCTACGCTCATTTACGTTTGATGATGGAACTTGTTACGTGAAACGTTTTGCCGCAGTAGAAACCAGACCATATTTTAGCGGTATCGTATATTCGATTAAAAAAATAAAGCGCGACCCTACAATCGTTATAAAAAAATGTATTCTTTTTCCGAAGATATCTTTATAATGCTACTTTTTTTTAGTGCTAAAGAACAGCTTACGTTGTTCCTTGTCTACTCAAGTATCACCACGTGAATGATAATAAAGTGTTTATACAGTATTGCGCTGCACGTCACAACAAAAAATGAGTGTCGGCCGAGCGCCGCGTGTCAGCAAAACATCGTTATCATGAAATATTACAACAGACTATGAAATATTTAAATAATTTTGAATATTCTGGTCCTTCATTTTTATTTAATTATCAATAAATTATCGATATATCACGATTTTCTGTTATTTAAATATTTTAAATTAATCGATTCAATGATCAATCGTATTTTATTCCGCATTCTTAAATCAAAAATAAATCCAATATTTAATTTCAAGTGGCGTGAGATATATTTGATTCTAGACATTTTAGTAATTATATTGAATATAATGATAATTTCAAGAAGTTAAATGCAACACTCATCATCATTGTCAATTATACAAGATTATATATCTAGAATCTAGAAAAGTAAACACATTCAGATAATGTCCAATATAATGTCGTTTGAACATGTAATACAAAAGTTATAAATTATAATTGTTTCTACTCATATACATTAAGCATATATTATGATAATTAAGCATGGAAATGTGTTACGGATTGGGTTTCATAAAAATTTATTTACAAAACGAATATTGATTCTTAACAAGGCGCTGAAGTATGTCGACTTGAAACACCGAAGTAATGACATCTTTCCGCAAGGCGCGTGTTTACATGACACGACGGCGTGGATATTTAAATACCGACTATAAACTGGTCGGTCAACCGTGGCCACTTTAATACTGAGCGCTAGCACGACAAATATTAACAACGAATATTACGAAAGACTCGTAAAACAAAACGCGCGTATATAAGTACATGCGTATTCCGAACTTTGACCGGTCGGACTGGCTTTAAAGAGTCGTCAGGAGAAACGGTATTTGCATAAAAATATCATGTGTTTATATCTGTGAAATGATAAATGTATATTGGAAAATAATACAGGCACAAAGATTTATACAGGATGTCTCGACCAATACTTTAGTAGCGATGTATTTTAGAGAGTATTAGAATTGAAAAATATTATAATAACCTAATATGACTAAGTTATGGTTAGCTTTCGAATTACATTCGATTATATTCGTATTGAACATAATGATAACTTTAAGAAATTAATTGAAGAACTCATCATCATTGTGAATTATGCAAAATTATGTATCTAGAAATATAAACGTATCAGCTATAAGAATATCGAATAAAAAGTAGGAGTTTCCACTTAAAATTTTAAAGCTGATCTTAAGAGCTCCTCCATACTTATATTCAAAATTAAATAAGTCTCGCCATTTGATGCATTGTTCAAACCCTACAACTTTTGTATGAAACATTTTTCTCAAATACGCTTTGTTTATAAGGCTGTACTCAAACTTTTCGTTCACCTGAATTCTTTAATGTTTGGTGTTTCAACTGAAAAAAAATGTTATATATGTTCAGTTTTATAAAAAGCAATCGAATTGGATATGCCATACATCAGTATGTTGTTCTCATAGTGAGGTATTTAAGAGTTAAATATATACGATCGCGTGTGTGCTCTAATAATCAAAATATGATAATTGCACTTTACACGGTATACTCGGCGTTAATCATATATGGCGCATTCTATTGCGTTGCAAGCAAAAAACGAAAAAGGATCTACATGCAGCTTCGATCGTCTCAACACGCGTTGAATACTTCTTACACATGCAATACGCCACATCCTTCGATACACACATATCATTAGCGATTGGTTGCTACAGCTAATGATTTCCCTCCTGTAGTTTAAATAATTACGTTTAGCATTTTATGATATTTGTTGCAATTGTATTTCGAAAGGTGATGCCAAACAGTTGTGTCGCTATTTATCTACTCGAATATCACCATGTAAATAATAACAAAGTGTTTATATAATCCCCCGTCGCAACAAAAAATGAACGTTGAGCATCAAAACATCTCCACTATGAAATATTACAACGCATTATGAAATATTAAAATAATTTTTTCGAACATTATGTTTTACATTTCTAATTAATTATTAATAAATAGTCAGCTCTCTGTTATTTAAATATTTCAATCGATTAAGCGATTGTTCATATACGTGTATATCTTACTCTGCGTTCTTAAGATGCGTTCGAAAATACACAAATTACATTTAATCAATCGCGCGCGTTAAGCATTACTGATTACTTATAGGGAATAATCGCGTTCTCTTTCAATATTTGCCGATAGCAATTCCCAGAATAACAACGATATACGATAATACTCGGTGCCTAGTGCTTCCTGCTCTATCGTCACCATGCAAATGATAACGTAGAGTGACCTTGAATATGCAGAAATGCGTTGTATATTATCAAAATCAAGGCCTCGCAGCAGCCGACCTATATTTTATATAAATATTCAATTCTAATCGCTGAGATAGATAAATTTAAACATTGTAATATCGTGTAGGAGACCTCTATCCTCTATATAAACAATTATTCTATTTGTATCCGTATGTATTGTTCAATAGATATATGTATAAACGAGAACCGAAGAAAACCAGACGTAATGAGAGAGAGAGAGAGAACGATTCGATCTCTCTCTTTTCTTCCTTTCTTTACCAACTCGTGGCTAATGCAATTGAGATACACGCTAATGTCCAATTCGATCGATAAAACTTATTATGCGATCATTCAACTGTCACAACAAATTGCTGATAGAATTCTGCCGATATCAGAAATGTTACAAACTTATTTCCATTCAGATCATCTAAGAAAAGATGTCAGCTAACCTATTCGTCAGTTTGATTAGATCGATATAGTTGATATTTCTTATAATTGAATGACATAACAGTATTATTTGTATGAAATGTAAATAGTAAAATGAATTAATTTTATAGACAGTTCTCTTGCTTTAAAAAAAAATCTTTTACATGTTCTAACAATATTTAAAAAAGCACTAATTTAAAAAAACATAAAATTAAAAACAGTTAATCTTTTAGCGAATATATAAAATCTTTTTAAAAAGATGCTTATAAAACTTTTTGATTTTTACATTTTGTAAAATTTTAATTTATTTGTAAAATAGCATTTTTTTCTAAAATAATTTAAAAAATCATAAAAAGAATTATATTTGAAAAAACAATATGTTTTAACATATATTTATTAACTGTCCGTTGCGATATAATCTGAAATCGTTACTCCGTGTACACATACATTATGTTAAAATACCAGAAAAATCCGATAAGCTGATGTAAATATTCTATATGGTACGAAAAAGTTTACTAGTGAATTTCACAGTTTATTGAAATCCCTTACATAGAAAAATATATTCTACATTTCTGGAATGTATTGCCTGATAAAAAAGAATGCGCATACCATCTGCTATTCATATCGGAGAAAAAATTCAAAACTTTGGTGCCGCGCATGCCACAATGAAGTCACAATATTTTAATACTGAATGCAAAAATAAAAGAATTTTACATATAAAATGAAATCTTTATAAAAAAAATCCCATTTTATATATAAGCAATCAAACAAGATTTTTCATAAATAAATATTATTAACTTCAAATAATTATAAACAATAACTTTCAATAATGATATTCTTTGAGAAATCAATAAAAATTCGTTGTCTAAACTATATTAAGATATAATTCCAAATTATCACGTGTAAATATTCCGTGCGATCTTTTTTCCTAAAAGAATTCAATATTATTTAAATGAAAATAATTTAGCTGTATATTATATAGTTGTCACATTAAGTATCATCATTAAAAAAAAACTACGTAAAAATCAATGTAGCAGACTTGTTTATTAAACAGATGCAAAGGATTTAGCAATTTCGCGAGCAGCCACAAGGCGGCGAGAATGAAAGAGGAAAGGTCGAATGGTTTGTTAGCTTCGACAGTTAATCCGACGCCTAATATCCAGGAGAAATTCGGGCAGCGCAATTCCATCCCTTCTTGAAACCTGGCAGTAGGCGGAAATCGTCCTTTTAATCTCCCTCGATCAGATATAGCGTGAGCGAAGGAAAAAAGAAAGGTTAATTGGTCCGGCATTGACGGACATATCGGACATAATCCAGACAGTCCTGTTCTACTCCACGACGTCGCGTGAAGAACGTCATAGCTTTGATTGCTCCGGCAATACATGTCTATTTCAGAATCGGTAAAAAGAAAAGCACACGCAGCCTCGATGATATTTTTATTTCCATTGACAAACGTAATCGATATATGCTCAGTCATATCATTCCCTATTACTGTTTCCGCAGAGTTTCCATATCTGGCCACAAAGGTAATAGGAAATAATTCGCTTGCATCGAACACGCAATGTTGCTTAAACCACATTCGCATTACGATGGCATAAATAAATTCCGTGCGTTCTATCATTACATACGACTATATATCGCTACATTTCGCGACATTAAATATAGGCTGGAAAGGAGAACATTCATTTGCCATATGTCTGCCATTTACCAAATAGAAGTCCTTTACAAGAATTGCACAAAATTTGCAATATTCTCGACTCGTTTTCCCACGCAGGTCGCATCGGAGAACACTGGGAACAAGTTTATGCCGCGTACCGAACCTTTGACCGCGAAGAACAATAAAATCTGTGTATTGTTATTCCTTTATTTTATTCCAACTGTCATTCGCTGTGTAGCTCGTCGCGCAATTTATACGTAAAACCCGAGGTAATTGTTCGCCTAAAGCGACAAAAATCTCCCGTAATCGCCGTCGAAAAGATAAATAACAGAAAAATATTCCAAGAGTACGAGGAGACGGGAAAAATCTCGAGAGATATTTGCAAGCAACGAAGAGGACCGATTGCGAAATATATCGGCGCGTACGTTATTTATTATTATTATTATTATTATTATTATTATTATCATTATTAATCTCTCTTTCGTCTCGATTTTGTACGCTGTGTCTCATGCGAACTCGAAAAGAGAATCACGAATCACCCCGCCGCGATGTAATTCATGAGTCGACCGTGTCCATATGAAATACGAAAAGAACCTTTTTCGTGACGTTGCTGATGAGGAAACACGATCCTCACAGCTGCGTCCCCAGCAATAAAACGCATCGCTTTATAATGACCGAATGGTGCAATTATGTTTCAACCACGATTATTCGCTGCCCGAATATATCCCATACGCGCGCCTTGAGAAATAAGAGATCTGTTCGTTTCTTTTTCACTCGGCACGTGTCCTTACCTGGCCCTACCTTTTCTTGATTCGTCGTTCTCATAGTCCCTACCGTGTCTCCGAAACAAGTTTATGAGATCTTTGAAACAGCAGACTTCTCGTTGTTACAAGAGATAGGATCGCGTTCTCTTAATCGACACTAGCGATAAGTTTCTTGAGAGCCCTGCTGTCGGCAACCTGTTTATTCTAATTAGCAGATATAAGATAAAAAAGAATAAAATATGTATTCACATATGTACTCACCGATATAAATAAGAGAGAAAGTCATGAAAGGTAACAATTTTCTTTCAGACTTTTTAAATTATTCGAACAGACTATGCCGAAAGATTTATCATAATGTAACGTGCGTTGAAGTTTTTGATCTTGTACATGAAAAGAACGATTTTGCTAAAATGTCTAAAAATTATCTAAATCTAGAAATATTTTTGTTGAATTATCATTTATTCAAAATAATTATACAAGGAAATTCAAGCATGATGAGCAATGCTGCAAAATTTTGACAAGCAATCAGTTTGAGCGTCCCATATAATTATTTCGATAGCAAAATTTCGAATCTGCATCTAGTGTAGTTTTCAAGTAGTAATTAAATTTTTAAATACTTCAGGTAATTCATTTTTCCGTTACAAACATCAGTTACTATATATTGAAAACGAGAAAATTCATTATGTACTAAAAGAAAAATTACACACAGCTTTTCGTTTCTGGCATGATTTATCATTCGGTATAATAAATCAACACGGAAAGATTTTACTGGAGTATCTAATAATTAGATACACACACACACACACACACACACACACACACACACACACACACACACACACACACACGACGAGAGAGAGAGAGGAGGAGGGAGGGAGGGAGGAGAGAGAGAGAGAGAGAGAGAG
>NW_012130298.1:0-6567 GCF_000143395.1 Atta cephalotes | reverse complement strand
GTGTGTGTGTGTGTGTGTGTGTGTGTGTGTGTGTGTGTGTGTGTGTGTGTGTGTGTGTGTGTGTGTGTGTGTGTGTGTGTGTGTATAAATACATATTTTGTACATATAATTATAATATAATTATTATACAAAAATCCGCGCAATGTACACATTATTTTTAATAGGATATTGATGCCTTGCTGTTTTTTGTTGTTATTTTTGAAAATTACTAAATTCCATCATTCACGTTTTATTCTAAAAGTAAAAGAATTTATTTAGTATTTATTATTTTAAATAACTACACTTCTAATTTATTTTTTATAATTTAATATTTTAAATATATAAGTTTTTGGAAATATTACTATTTTTTATTTTTTATTTTAAATAAGTCATATCAATTTTTACCGATTCTTATGATTTTATATTTTAAATAAGTTTCTGGAATTTATTTTATATTTGTTATTTTAAATAATTTGTAACAGAGGTATTTTACCGAGCCATGATCGGCATTATACGTAAGTTTAAAGAATTTCTAAAACACAAAATAATTTGCAGTAGTAGCAGTGTCTTAAATTAATTTGCTAACTGAAAAATTAAATAATTATTAAGATATTTAACCAAAGTACTTTTAGCCAAAGCTGTATTTAGCGCAAATTGTTTCACAATATTATGAAAATTTGCATGTATCTTTATATAAAGAATATATAAAATATTTTATCAACTTTTATTTATACATTTTATCAACCTTTATTTAAGTATAAATTATTAAAAAGTATAAATTATTAAAAAGAATTTAAAAAGAATAATGAAAATTGAGACATAATGTTAGAATATCAAAAATATCCCACGCGAATAATTATTAATTAATTTAAAAGAACCATGTAAATAAAACAGTGTCAGAGTGCCAATAAAATAGTGCCGCAATAGTGTAATATTGAACAAGTACCAGAGATGCCAAAAGCAAAGTGCGAAATGTACATCGATACCCGTTTGTTAAAATCATGTAAAATACGAATAATTGCATAAAAATTAAAGAAACTATGCTAATAGAAACCTTTTTTTACTTTTGATCTTTTGACAGTACATCGTAATTAATACAAAATATTTGAAATAATAAAATAAATGTTCTTATAGACGAAAATCTCCTGAGATAAAAATGTCGTAATATTAATAAAATGTCGTATTATTAATAAAAAATATGAGATATCTTAACGTAAAGGTCAAACTGATAAGATCAGTACACAGACTATTTTGAACCTACAACCTTTTATCCGATATACTTTTCTGTAAAACTCATATTTTTCGAGATTTTTCAATATTTTCGCATTTATTCCTACTACCCTGTATAATTTGAGCAATATCTTCGAAATATTTGTTTAATACAAAAACGATTTATATCAAACGTATGCTTTGAAAACAGTAAATTTTTTCGTACATGTTAATTATATAATTTTGGGTACTGTCCTCGAAATATTCATTTAATACAATTGTCCTTGAAATATGCATCGTACATATAAAACTGTTTATAATCTTGATCTCAAAGTATATGTTTAATATACGGATAATCTCAAATTTAAACGCATTATGCTTTGAGGACAAGGCAAAAAAGTCCGTCATAAAGATAAAAAGCATGATTTGAGTATTATCAATATCTATTTAATATACTAATAATAATGCGTTTTGCAATAAAAAGTCGAGCGATCAGCAAAACAATTTTCGTGCTAGACTCAGATAAAATTAAAAAATTATTTAAAAATATGTAGAGGGTGGATCTCTATATAAAAATAAATGTAGAGCATAGAAATCTGATAGAATTATCAAAAACTGTCACCAAAACTGCTATAAGCGGTAAAGATAATTTTTGATAAATGTCGTGCTAGACCCAAGTATTAAAAAATTAGTAAAGAATATGTAGAAACCGGATAACTATTTAAAAATTAATATACAGCATAGAACTACGATAGAAAAATGACCAAAAAATGTCGCTAAAATTACCGTAAGAAACCAGCAAGACACTTTTTCTGCCCTAATATCCGAGTACTAAACCCAGATATGAAAAAATTAATAAAAAATATGTAGAGGTCGGAATTATGTTTAAAAATGATTGTAGAGCATAGAACTCTGCTACAACTAAACTAACGAAAAATGTCGCTATGAAACTACTATAAACAATCAGCAAGCGAAATCAATATTGCAAGAGAATGAAGAGAAATTTATTTTCAAATTGTTGCAATAGCTGTCATATTATATTTAGATAGATGTATAAAGGAACCATTACGTTTGTACCCCAGTGCATCTTTTAGATCATGAATTTCTGAAGAAAACGTAAAATTACGTATTAAATCATTTACAGTATTAAATTTACTCTATTTTTAAATAAGTATATTACTCTATACCTCAAGAAACAAGGTGACTTGTTATCATGTTGACGTAATAATAATAAAAATGATAATAATGATAATGATGATGGCTTCATTGAAATATAGAGAAATATATCATAGATTGATATGATGATACAAGACGATACAAAAAAATAACGGATGGCCCTTCAAGACTTATAATTAAGACTTATAATTTTATGTACGCGCGCCCACATATATACACACAATTTATAATTTTACAATATGTCTTTTAAAGTCATATTTAATACCTGCTGCAATAGTCATGGTTATTAGTATTTACGTTGTTTATAAAGATCCAAATTTCTGGCCAAATCCAGAGATATTTGTTCCAGAAAACATTTGAAAACATTCAAAATCATCATTTTTATATATTCCATTTAGTGTTGGACCACGTAATTGATATAACAATTCTTTTGTACTCTTTTATAAAATCAAATTGCGATATATATTAAATTTTAGGTCATCGATTTACTGTGCTGGAAATGAAGGCGATGACATTTCTTTGATACATAATTTTTACTTGGAACCTGTTGATTATTTAAATAATTTTCGACTACAAACTAATATTATACTTTGTCCTATTCCAATTCGTATAAGATTTGTTCCAGTCAGCAAAATTAATGCCAAGTATTTGAATCAAATATCGATTTAAATATCAAAAAAACATAGAATATGATGTATATTATATACGAGATGAAAACTAACTAATTACTGATATAATAAAGTTACAATTAGAGTTACTTCTTTCAGTAATTGTAACGTAGTTATATTTTTGTACTTAATATCTAATTAATTTAATAATTAGTTTTATAATTACTTTATACATTTCAAACTTATTATGTATTATTATAAATATATAGACTGTGTTCAGCAAAATAAAATATTTAATGAACAATCATGTGATCATTTGTGATAGAATTAAATATGTATATCTTTATCCTTGATAGCCATCATTTATTCCATAAACATCTGTATTAATATTTAATATAAGAGTTTTTTGTAAACATATCTTAATTATCATGAGATATTGAGACATTAATTATTCAATAATTAAATAAAATTTTATTTGTTATAAACTAATTGGTGAATCTCAATGGAATTTGGCATAAGTCATTTTTAGTACTTAAAATATTTATATTTAAAAATTTAGATTTTTATTATTACTTTCAAAATTTTTATTTATAAAAATAAAATTATTAAAATATTAAATAATTAAATAAATGATCTATAAAAATATGTTGCTCAATAAAAATAGAATGTTATGAACACAATTTTCACATGTATGTAGTTTGTTTAAAGCGAAAATATTAATATATGTGTTTTATGCCTTTACAACCCCTCCTTAAATAAATATTGCACATTTATTCTATATTGATGTTTTAATTTTTTTCAGTCTTGTATCATCATCGTCATTCAGTTTTTAATCATATGAAGAACTATAGTTATCATATGATTAGTACTAATTGCCAAGAACGTTCATACGTGATACTGCTTATATAAGTAATTATTACAAAAAGACGTTATTATCGTTAACATTGTTCGATTGATTTAACGGACGAATAGTTATACGGCAGCATTTAACCGGAAAGCTTCGGTTTATCATGACACTCACTTTAATAATAATAATAATAATAATAGTAACTCACTTTAATAATAATAAAAGTAATGCTAAAAACATTTGCAGTAATATACAGATTTAAAATAAGCTTTTAATTTAATTTAAAATAATTAGAAAAAACGATTAACAAAAATCAATTAAAAATTTCTATCTATCTGGGATTTCTACGTAGATATATTATGTATAATGTACATAATTTTCTATTGAAATACATTCTATTAAAATACTTATTTAAAATATTATACATATGTTACGAAAAAAATGCGTGATTTATCAATCACATACCGACCACCAGATTATTTGATTATTGGAAACATTGCAATTTTTAAGTTCATGAGGTAAGTTAAAAGTTTCTACATTCACGTGTAAATTAATATTCACATATATACAAATTTAATATGTGTAAATATTTCACTCTGACATGTAAATATTATTGCATGTTAATTATTTTAAAAATTATTTAAATTTATCAATTCACACACACTTTCTTTTTCAATTTGCAATATTTATTTCTCGAATATTAAAATTATTTACGAAGTGATAAAATACATAATAATAAAGCCTATTATATATATATCGACTAATATTTATTACAATTATTATCTTGTAGATTTATACAGGATGTTTGATAAGTAATGATAAAACTCTCGCATAAGAATAGAGCGAACTAAACTGAGTCAACAAGTTCTCTACCATTTTACAATTTTCACAAAAATTAATAAGATATTAATTTTGAAAATTTTTTCAGAATTTTTTAGTACTGCATTTTTTCATTGATAAAAATAGTTAATAAAAATAGCTAATATAAGAAAATGCAGTACTAAAAAGTTAATGAAAAATTCTGAAAAAATTCTTAGAGTTCTAAGAGAAGAAAATAAACAATTTTTGTCACTTACTGTTTTTCTGTAAAATAGTTGATAGTACTTGAGTAAAAAATTATTGAAAGCCAATATTTGGTGATTTTTAGTAATTAATATCTTGTTTATTGCAAAAATTGCAAAATGATAGAAAACTTTTCAACTCAGTTTAATCCGCTCTACCCCTATGTGAAAGATTTATCTTTACTTACTCAAACATCCTGTATAAAACTTCGAAACAATAATAAATCAATCCAAGCGTTTGAAGCGCGAGCATTTGGAAGAAGCAAATGGATCGAATCTTATATCTAATGATATTTCAGATAGCAAGATCACGTTATTTTGTTGGTAATATACTGTCAAAAATAAATTTAAATATTGTCAAAAATTTTTATGAAAAAATGACAACAAGGAAAATAGAACTTAAATTTACTAACATCATATTTTTCGATTGTCGGATTATTCAAACTTATTATCGAGTGTTGAAATTCGGTGACAGGAGCACTAGATATGCTTGATTTTTTTCAAGTATACCGCTCCCGTTTCATAAGAGTACTAGAAATCCTTTAATATGAGTTTAAAATAGATAAAAACAACGAAATCGGATAACTTGCAGAAATCGAAAAATGTGGTCGTATAATCGCCGGATTCTATTGCACTTGTCACATCATATTGATGTAATGTTTTTGACATCAAGAAAACTACAAAAACTGGTTATTTGAAGCATCATCGATTGTAAGAGTTAAATTTGTATGAAATGCAAGATTCTCATATTTCAAATATTCTTTCTCATTTCAAAGATTTCTATATTTGTATTACCAATAATAATGTTAATGTGTATAGTATTTAAACTATTTTACACATAAAATTATATATAATATAATGCAACATATAACATAAATATAATATACATATAATATCCAATATTTTAAGAAAATAATGTTATTCAGCAAATTTAAATAATTATTACATAATATTTTATATTAAGCTATCTAAAGCATTCCCGTTTTATATTAGATAAATATTTAATTTTAAAATTTTAATAAGGCTGTATAATTATTAATTGAAAGGTATATTATATAAATATTATTACTTATAGATAGATTCTATCTGGATCAAACATTTCTGGATTTGATCAGAAATTGGGATCTCTATTAATTCCATAAATAATGATTTGTATAATTGTCCCATCAGGTAAATATGATTCTGAGAAGTATATTATAAAATGACTCTCGATAAATATTTTTATATTCTCTTGTATAATAGTTAGCAGAACATTAAATTTTAGATCAATAAATTTGCTATGTCAGAAATTAAAGCAAGCTGTTGAATTAAATATAGATTTAATGAATGTCGTAAAAAGTAAATGTCGAAGGAATAGTAAAATATGTATATTACATATTTAGTGATGAGGAGTAACTTGTTACTTATATAATAAAGTTATAATTACTCTAGAGTTACTCTTTTTATAATAATATTTATAATATTTATATAATATTTATAATATTTATAATATTTATATAATAATATATAATACATTTGAAAAATAGTATAGTAATTATAAAAGTAACTATTAAATTAGTTAATAACTACACTGAAAAAAATATAGTCAATTTTAATAAATATTTACTTGAATACTGCCAACTAAATATTTATTAAATATAAATATATTTATATTTATTTGATATAAGAAATGATAATTTGATTTAAC
>NW_012130297.1:0-6606 GCF_000143395.1 Atta cephalotes | reverse complement strand
AGAGAGAGAGAGAAAGAGAGAGAGATAAGTGCTTACAAAAGACACGAATCTCAATATTATAACAGAAATAGTATTTATTAAATAGTTATGAGATACAAGAGAACGTATAATATAATGTTCGTTGTGTGTTACATTTGCGTACGCGCGCATGTGTATGTCGGATGGTGCATGGTAATAAAAACGCGTACGTTTAAGTGTATGTATGCTTGTATATGTTGTCTTGAAGTCAACTACAAGAATATGTAGTAAAAAAATGGGAGATTCCCCGATGGAGTTTCACTGAAATTATTTCACGTTTTAGAACACTTTTCTGCAAAATTTCAGCATTTATAGAAAAATTTCTGTTTAATTTTAGCGATTTTTAGCTGAAGCAAATTTTCAACAATTTCGCTGAAATGTTCCAAATCGTAGAATAATTTCATTGAAATTTTTTCACCAGAGTTTCATTAAAAAAATTTGAAATTACTTTAATATGATTTTAAGGATATCTTCTCAGATCAATTAAAGTCATCAATTTCTTTTCTCCTTAAAGCATAAAACTTTTAAAACATTTTTGTTTTAAACTTACAGATTTTGAGAAAATCGATTCGATAAATTAAAATGGTCATCCTGTATATATGTGTATATATATATATGTGTGTGTGTGTGTGTGTGTGTGTGTGTGTGTGTGTGTGTGTGTGTACACACACACACACACACACACACACATTGTTTTTTAATTATAGCTCTCAGATTGGGATCGATTTGCAGCAGAGGAATACGAATTATTGGTTGCCGAAGAAAATGGCAATGAACAACAAGAACAAATGTAAGTATCATTTACAATTTTAATAACAATACTATAAATCAATCTAGTTTTTAAATCACGTGATTTAATTTTATAATTTATACATAATATCCTATTATTTGATTATGTATATATATATATATATAATGTTATATAACAGTTGAAACTGAATTTGATGTTTAAATAATTTAATGTGTATTATACAGGTGATTCAGAATAACCTCGTATTCTTGCATAATCGTATGTTTGACTGAATTCTGAAACGATTTTTCCTTTACGAAAATTTATCCGATACTTACTTTTGAGTTATTAAAAAATAAATTTGAATTATTAAAAGCGAAATGAAAACTCCCATTTTTCATTGCATATTCTATATTGATAGTTCTTTAAAACACTATAATAAAATATTTTTTCATTAAATACTTTTCGAATTATAAGACTTAAAAGTTACAGTACCACTGGCGCGGCGTTAGCATTACCTAAGATGTTCAACTGACAGTAAAATTAAATTAAAATTCTTGAATGTTGTTCAAAGTCATTCTTTGAACAACAATTGTCAAAATCAATGCTATTGGAGCTTGTTCCTCTTCATTTTTATTTTTACATAAAAATTAATTTTAGAGGAGCAAGTGGCTTTGAACTTGACAAATTATCCAGGGCATGATCTTGAATAATATTCAAAAGATTGTAGCCGTCGATCGAATATCTTACGTAATGTTAACGCCGGTGATAATTTTCAAGCCTCATAATTCGAAAAGTTATAATGAGAAAATATTTTGTAAAACTCTGATAAGATCTATAGATAGGCCTTTTTAAACTCTACTTTTATTTGAAACAATTTTCTATAAAACTAAAAATATCATGACCCCGAAATATCTTAAAAAAAAAATAATATATATATATATAGAGTGTTGTAACCAATATAATCGATACCTTTTGAACTTAAATATAAATACAAGTACAGGTAGCTCCGCTTCTAAATAATGCACTTAAGTATGTAGGTAATTACATCTAGGTTACAACAGATAGGGTATTTCTTAAATACCACTTACTAATCATATAACGTTATTTCTAATAAAAAATTAAATCAAAAAGTTGAGCATTATAGAAAAAAATGCCTCAGGATCAATGTTTGATTACGAATAGCATTATATGACTAGGTACTATTTACGTCCTGGTATAGTTCCGATATTGAGTCGCGCATATTGCATGCGTTATAAATAGATATTTTAAGCTTCGCACTTCGATTAACAATATATAGGGTGTTTTCCAATAGTGTACACAGATGGCATAGTGTAATTATACACTATGTCTTACACTATGTCTTACATAAAGTATTTCAACTGTGACACAATGTTACACTACTCAATATAAAAATTAAGTACAAGCGTGTAAAACATGTCAATATTAAATACTAATTTTTCAAAAAGTTATTTGATAATTATGTTTATTTTGTAATAAAATTATCGATTCTGAAAACTTATTCTATAATCGAGAATGGATTGAAATGAATTCAGATTTTCAGAAATATGCATTCATAAATTGTTTCCCGTAATTCCCGTAATTCCTTAATCCTGACGCAAATATCCTAAGCAAGTACATTCTCCTTGCCTCCGGGAAGTTTCCCTCGCTTTTCACGCCGTCTGCCTCTATCAAGAGATGCGCGGACCCTACGATCTGATAGATCAGAGAGTACGCTTACAGCGTTGAAATAAATTGTTGAAATAAATCCTTTTCAATTTGGAATGAATTTTTATGCATTTATTGGAATTGCATGAAGCACATTTCTATGTCTTTCAGTTTAAAAATAATACTTCTCAGCTTTTTCTATGCATCGTAAATATTGCTAAATTCAAAAAAATTTTAAATAGGAAATGCAATTTTTTAAACGAATTGCTATTTGAATCTAATTGAATCCAATTATATTTGAGTTCAATTAAATCTAATTGAATCAAAAAAAATTTTTGCTATTTAAAATACGCATTCGGATAGATAAAATTTCAATTCGTTTTAATCCATTTTCGTTTATTCGATATAACTTAAATCTAAATGAAAATCATAAATCTATTATTCATGTGCAAGATATACTCGTAAAAATAAGAATGGAAGTCTACAGTGCTCTGATGTACAGTATGAAACTAAATTGCTTTCTTACAAGTATCTTACACAGTAAAATAGTGTAGTATCTCTGTGTTCTAGTTGGAAAACAGCCATACTCTTCCTTTTACTATAATCATAATGGTAATAATACGTTTCTTGCAGGCTGTGTGATGATGAAATGTAACCATCATCTACAGCTCAGTAAGTAAAGTATAAAATAGTATAATGAAAAAATGCACGTATTTATATAAATTAACATACTAAATTAATATATTAAATTAATAAGCTTGTTTCATATTTATTTCATTTTACCTAGCAAAACATACTTTGCAAATTTTTTTTTTGCTAGAATAGTATAATACAGTTAGAGAACATTTTTTGTTGTAACTATTTTAATATTTTTTTATACATAGAGTAAAATTAAATTTGTGCGTTCATGTCGTACGACAAATTTTTCAAATTTATTGATTGATTATAGCGTAGAGATCCGAGAATCTTTTTTCCTGCAACCTTAATTGTCGTACAACAAAAACGGATAAATGAACGGATAAATAAAATAGTATCCAACATTGCAAATTTACATTTTGATTGAGTAAAGTTTTTTATATTTACATTGTCTGACAAAAGACCTTCTTTGAATAATTATTGCTAACATGTTTACCTGCTGAACACGAATCCGTTAGCAAAAGTTGCCCATCATATCATAATTTTGAGATAATTGTCATCAACAAGACCAAAAACAATTTTTTTGAAGGTTTTCAAGACATAGCATTGGCAACTAATTTTTTTTGCATTGATTTCATTAATGATATATAAAAATATCAATTTTTATAGCTTTAAAATGCATTTAAATTCATTTTTGTTTCTGAGATATATTATGATTTTTTGTTTCTGAGATATAGCAATTTGAAAATAATTTTTTTCTGTACACTCATTTAACAAAATTTAACTGTTATTTAATACACGAATATAAATAATTATTTTTGATCTATTTTTGCATAATAAATGTGAATGTATTTACAAAAATTGGCTATCACGTCACAATTTTGAGAAAAATGTCATCAAATGAGGTTTGGCTTCTTTGACACTATTTCTCAAAATTGTTATGTATAATCAATTGTTATCAATGGATTCATATTCAGCAAGTAAAAATACGTCAGAAATGATTATTCACATTCGGTAAAACGATTGTTGGACAGTGTTAATTATTGTTCTTATTATATACATTATTTTATACTATTAAATATTAATTAATATTTATGTTTTCATGTAGTGTTTGGCACGTGGTTTTTATAATCGTTTCTAATACTCCATGAAAAATATGATAATTTTTTATAATTATATTGCCTGAAGAAATAAATTTTTAAAATAAAAAAGATATATTCTTTATATAATTTGAGATTATGCTTGCTCATAGGTTACACACTATTGTCTCCTGGAAATTATCGCCAAATGTGGATATTTTAATCGACAACTCGATGGATATGGTCAAAGATTCAAATTCATTGATGAATTCATTGGATATTTATGTGCAACAATCGAAACATGATAGTGGAGATACTGATTACGCTGATAGCGATAATTAACTTATTTTAATAAATACATTCAATATATAGTTAGAGGAAAAAGATAAAAATTATTATCGGATAATACATTTGCTCTCATTCCAATTTTCTCCTTTCACGGAATGCTGCAATATGTCGTATACTTCAGAATAAGGAATTTCCACAAAAAATCTGGATCCTCAGGATACTATTTCTATCAAACAGTTGTTCTCCATCAACTGCCATTATCGCCTTAACAGGAAGATGTATTTTTTAACATCTAAATAACTTGTCTTCTTAAGATGATTCTCTGCATATGAACGAAAACGATCTACATCTAAAAAGAGTGGCACATTGATAATTGGATATTACTTTTTCTTTGTAATAATCTTCATCAGTTGATCACATTACTTACAGCAATGTAATATTAGATCTGTTATTTGTAATTGTACTAGTATACACATTTGTTGTACTTAAGGAGATCCTAAAGACAATTAGTCAGTGTAAGTAGGATTTACAGGCATTATACAATAAGCCATTAGTCATAAATCAGAAGCTGAAAATTGACCAATCACAATCATCAATTTTCTTTAGTTTCTAACTTCCGACTAATGGTTTATTGTAGAAGGCCCATTACACAGACGTGTCACTGACACATTATACTACATATAGAATAGTATGTAGTACATCAATATCTTACGCACACATATAAATTTTCACATAACAACAACGTTTTAATTAGACGTTTAAGGCCCAGTTATACGTTACTTTGATTTTAAGCGAAATTTAAAATTCTCTCTATCTTGTTTTATTAAAATCAAATTATTAAAACCAAAAAGAGGGATAAAGAGAATTTTAAGCCTCGCTTAAAATTAAAGTAACGTTTGTACAACTGGACCTCCAATTCTAAGAACATTGTTTCTTCATGCAAATTATTAATCTATGGATTACTTTTTCGTAAATACAGTGCACAGCTTTTATATGAAACAAATGTCACGACGTCGTGATTTTTAAGATCCCCTTAAGATGGATATATATATATATATATATATAAATATATATATATATGTATATATATATATATATATATTTAAAAGTTGGCAAAAAACGAGAAAAAAACTTTTAGTGCAGTCCAGTGCAATGACAAAGAACAAATATGTCATTCACGCCAACGACATTGGACATATTTGAAATCCATAAGCTGATAAGTCTCCAGTCGTATTACAGCAATATCATGAACAAACATTTGCAATAATATATCACGTTTACCAAAATAAATCACTCGAAATAGTTAACTATAATAAACTGCTAATAATATAATTTTTGCTGCGATGGCTGTCACAAAAATATTATATTACAGGAATGTCTGAAAGTTTGACAAATATTTACTCCAATTTTTGTAATCAAATATTGTATGAGTAATATCATCAAGATATATATAAGTATTCATAAATATTCCTAAGGATAACGCAAGTGCGATTCTAATGGACATGTCATTGCTGCAATTTGACGACAATTTATGTGCTGAAAAATACTTTTAAAACTAATTTTGTTGATCTTTAATAAAATTGGAGTCGCTTGAAGACACAGTCTCTGATTATAATTGGCTGAATTTCTGAGTAAAAGAAATGATCGAGTTACGTGTACATTCAGAAATAATAGAATTGATGTAAAGTTATTGAACCGATATTTGTTAAACGATAGTTTTTTCTACACACATTATCTTTAAACTTTTTCTATTGCGACAGGTTCAGTTTTTTGTTTCTTTTTTGTTTATATTATAGACTTACACTCTTTAATAATCTTTTTAAAAAATATTACATATATCGGGTTGTCCGGAAAGTTTGTGCCGACTAACCTATATAATTTAATAAATGTATACTAAAATTTAAATCTTCTGCGTTTCAATTTTCCTTCAAAATTGGCACGAACTTTCCGGACAACCCAATATACAATATGTAATAATTCCTCTTTTTATTCAAATATGATATTTTTTTGCCGATATATGCATATTTGTTTAAATTTTACATACACACACACATGCACGCACACGCATGCACGCACACGCACACGCACACGCATGCACGCACGCACGCACACACACACACACACACACACACACACACACACACACACACACACACACACACAACAACTACACTAGTAGTTAGTATA
>NW_012130296.1:0-6610 GCF_000143395.1 Atta cephalotes | reverse complement strand
ATATATATATATATATATTATTTACGAATATGCTACTCTAATGTCAAAATACAAGAAAATCTTATGACACTGACAAAATCCCAGTCAAGAAAGGAGTCAGACAAAGTGATATAATATTACCAAAGCTATGTACTCTTACATTGAAAGATGTATTATAAGAACTTAGCATGAGATCGTAGAGGCATTAATATCGATGGAAAATACTTGAATCATCTAAGGTTTGCTAACGATATCATCCTGATTAGCAGCGACTCGAACGAACTGAGCCTCATGACTGGGCGAACTTCAAAAAGCTTCCCTACATGTCGGCCTGAATATAAACTTTCTGAAGACTAAAATAATGAGTTCAAATAATATCCAAGTAAAAATCAATAATCAGAAGATTCAAATTGTAAATGAGTATATATATTTGGGAACCATTAAGCTAGGCAAAGGAAATCAGAAAGCCGAGTTAACTAGGCGGATCGGGTTCACTTGAACGGTATTTAACAACTTCAAAGATACAAAGATCTCAATAAATCTCAAACGCGAAAAATCTTCAATACCTGCATATAGTTATGTATAGACTAGAAACTACTACATTATTAAGAACAGGCTCAGAGTCCATTGAAAAATCGATGCTGAGTATCAGTATGAGAGATAGAATAAGGAGAATGCGGAAAACGAAGACGAACAGAAGTCATCGCCGAAAGTCGCAAAAAACATGATGCTGGGCAGGTGATATCGTCATTAAATGACCTAAGCATATTATGCAATGGAGACCCAATGTAGAGAGACTAAAAAAGGTTGCCTCCAGGCGAGATGGCGAGACGACATCCAGATAATAGCGGGGAGATACTGGATGTTAGTAACGCGAGATCGGAAGAAGTGGAAGGAAAAGTGAATGGAAAAGGCCTATGTTCAAGATTGGACGATATAGAGGCTGGAGAAGAAGAGAAGGAGATATATTTTATTATATAAAAATCATTATTTCCATTGTGTTATTTGATAATTTTTCATCAAATCTATCATCACTAATTCATCAAATCTTTTTCCTCATAGTTTTAAGTATGTCGGGAGTTTATAAATACAATATTTAAATACTTACCATGACTCCAGGATTGAGAGAAAGTGGGCTAGGTGGCGCGACGGGACGACGATTTTTATTACTATTGTAGAACAAACATTGTGTACGTTCAAGAATAAACGCCGAGTTTTACTGAGTACCATATTTTAGAATTCACATTCGATTAATAATCAGCACTCTTTCCCCATTCCGAATGATGCATGATGCTGCGGACAGAATCTAGAAAGATTGGAAATCAAAGAAAAAAATAGAAAACGATGATCCTTCAAAAAGAAAGATTAAGATGTATCGATTGGCGGGGTAGAAAAAACTAGCGAAAATTAAGAGTTAAAGACTAATTAGCCGAAATGATAGAGAATACAGGTATATCGTTTCAGTCGTTTCAGATTCCTTCCAGCCCAGAACCATTTCCATTTGTGACACTATCGAAATAGTTTAAATGGAAAAGAAGGGACACCTCAGGGCTATCTAAGAGAAGCGAGGCAGAAGAGGTGAACACTCTGCTGTACGTTATGGGCGAAAAGTCAGAGAATATTTTCACAATCTTTCGTCTGCCGGATATGGATCAGGTTAAGTATGACCATGATCAGAAGCATTTGAGGGACATTTTGTACCTAAAAGGAACGTTCAAACGAGCAAAATTTAACATGCAAGTCCAACAAACAGACGGAAAATTTTATCTTAGAGTTCCATAGTTCTAGAGACGTGAATCAAATCTTCCGCGACGAGATGATACGAGATCGAATCGTGGTAGGTATATTAGAAGACTTTCAGAAAAACTGCAATTGAAATCGTACTTAAATATAGAAAGAGCAACAATAATTGCAAGACAGTTTGAAATCATGAAAAAGTAGCAGAAAGACTTACACAACCACTCAGTTAATCAGGCAAAGCTAAATAGAAGTCAAAAGAAGACTCGAAGAAAATACAGCACAAGAGAGAAAAAGACAGTAACAAATCGTGTTACTGATATAGTTTGAGCAAACTCCATGAAAGGTCAGCGTGTTCAACAAAGGAAGTAGAGTGCAAGAATTATCATGAAAAGGGGCACTTTGCAAAAAAGTGTAAATCTAAGAAACAGACGGATACAATCAATTCAATCACAAGCGAAGAAACTCAGCTCTTTTTAAGTTATGTGACATCCTCACAAGAGACTAACGAAAAAGAATGGCAAACAAACATGATGTCAGGATGAATCCTGTTACATTTCTCAATTCAGGGATAGGCGTGACCATAGTTTCATATTCAACATTTAACAGCATACTCTAGTATACTGTTAGTAATATTGTATAGTTCTCAGTAATTATACAATATTAACAATATAAGAAAGATTTCTCCAATCTACAAAAATTCGATCATTGCATATTAGGTCCAGGATCTAAAAGCTGATATAAAGAGGATGCTGGAATATCAACTAAAATTTAAATCAACTTTAGTCACAGCAAAAATTTATGTTGTAGACAAATTTGACCACGTGTCGCGTCAACATTGTGTTGAATTAAGAATCATCAAAAGATATACAGTAAAAGCTGAAAAAAATCACATCAGAGTGTCTAGAAAAAAAATTTCTTAACTTCTTCAACGAATTAGGCTAGTTTGAGATTAAATTGCCCAATATCATTCATTCGCAGTTCACGTACCACGAATACTTATTCCATTAATGAATAAAATGAAAGAACAACTAGACTCTACAGTGAAAAAACGGAATTATCGAGCCGATCATGGAACTAAGCAAGCTGATGCATCCGTTAATCCTGGTAGCCAAACTAAATTACACGGTAACATTAGATTATGCAATCTCACTAAACTCAATAACAATGTTCAGCGAGAATATTTCTCTTTATCTTCTGTTGATTATGTGCTTGGACAGATCCCTACTGGAGCGCGAATCTTTTCCAAACTGAACACAAAAACTGGATTTTTATATAAACGACTGGCTAAAAAGTTCAGGCCGTTGATAATATTTATAACATTATATATAGTTGTTTCAGATTTCTACCATTAGGAGCTCTCATGCGATTCAACAAAATTGTGCTTGAACGTTGTTCATAACATCTTCTTCGATGGCACAAATAGTCGCAATTTCGTATCCAAATCATTGATATCTTCTGAAAGCGTTATGTAAATTTCTTACAATATCTCCATAAAAAAAAATTAAGAGGATTGAGATTCTCTTAATTTATAAGGGGATCTTGCGGGTCAATGTATTGGGCCATACCATTCAGCGCTTAGGAAACTGCTCATTCGAATAATTTGTTACAATTCTGACGTGTGATCCAACAGCATCTTGTTGAAAAACAATTTTGTTTCTATCTAATAAGCGGCACCTCTTCTAAAAAATCTGGAAGATTTTTTCTTAAAAACACGTATTTTTTGCCAGTTAAAATATTCGGAAGAACAATTGGTCCTAATATTTCAATTCCCATAATTCCAACTCACAGATTTTTCTTTCAATGATTTTGAAAGCTTCTGAATGTGGCCGTGGGATTTTCATTGCTTTACAAATGCATGTTGTGCGAATTGAAAATATCTTCTCGTGTGAATAGTGATTTATGACTGAATATCACATGAGGAGAGAATATGGGTTCTTGATCTATTTTTCTCAGAAAATATTCACAGAATGTTCTTCTTATTGGTGATCTTCTGGTTACAAATATTATGTATGCGAGTATAATAAAATGCGTGCAATTTTTCCTCTTATAACTTATATCCTATATATAGTTGCTCGTGACAAATCGTGTTCTTGAGCAACGACCCGAATGCTCAATTCAGGATTTCGTTTGTAAAACTGCCTCCATATTCCGCAAATTTCTTTCTTCGCGATCTCTTCCAGTATCGTGTTTATTCGGTAGAACACTGCCAGTTTCGTAAAGTCTCTGAGCTGCTCGAAGTATGATAAGAGTTAACGGATGTCTTGCTCAATTTGGATACAATCGGCGTGTCAACTATTTTGCAGCTACATAATACTGTCTATGGCACTCGCCAAGTGCCATCAGCATGTCATAATATTCTTCGTTCGTGTACGCCATATCGTCTTGTCGATATTCTTTTAGTAATTCAAGGATTCCTTTTTTTCTTCTATCGATAGGAATCTCCGGAATCGAAGAATTTTAATTTTTGAGCATAATATCGATTGCTTCATCTTATTTATATGATCATTGCAAAGGCTCGATTCCTACCATATCCCCCTTGATGAATCGGAGTGTCCGCGGAGTGTCCGCGACCGAGCGTTTGATTTGAGACACCCTGTATATTACCTATAAAAAACATAATGCAAACACAAACACAAACTTACACAAATGCAAATTAAATACAACGTATGTCTAAAATATAAAATTTATATCTTATTTATATCCATTGTGTGTTACTTTTAATCTCTATTTATAATTTTTTTATTACTAACATATATTTATTACTAATATATATTCATTCCTGCAGTCTTTAATACGGCCTAACTCTCATTGAGTATATACAGTTGATTTAATTGGTTATTTTTTCATCGGATATATTAAGCAATATTACGATATAGAATCAAGTATCAGAGAACGTTGTAAAATAAAAAATATATATAATTAATAAATATTTATTATTCTATAATTGTACTGTTGCATATGGATTTCGATTTTCCATGCGAAGCGACTTTCACTCCACTTCCCTTCTGCTAAGAAACAAACGATTTTCAACGCTTCGCGTGGAAAGTCGAAATCCATATGCAACAATATAATTATAGAAGTCGCGATATAAAAAAACTTGGTGCCGCTAGCAAATTTAGTCTAGCGGCGCCAAGTTTTTTTGATATTAAACTTTTTTATTTTAATTACATGCTCTTATTTTCATATATTTTTGTTTAAAAGTAGTTATATAACAAGTAGTTATGTAACATCATGTTTCGACAAAATGTATTTTCTGTTTATGATTGGCGCAATTTAAAGATTTCACATATTTTTTGAAAAAATTATTATTACATACTTTCATAATTTAGAAAATATTTGGAATAAGTTTGAAAAAGGAAGTCATTTTTTTCTTCAAAGAGCACACATCCAAATGCATATAATAATTTATATAACGGTTTTTTTCTGAGAGGAGTACGCACACTTGGGATCTTTTTTTACCTTTGTTTAAAAAAATTAATTTGTTATGATATCACGCATTTTGTAGTACATATTTTTGTATGAACTTTTTAACATCCAAATTTTTGTATATGTCTTGTATATGTCTAATAATTTTTTAATAATAAATAATTTAACTGCGTTTTCAGTTTACGGCTTTAATCTTTCTTTATGATACATTTCTTTAAAAATCTTTAATATATTAATTTTACAAGTCATTTAAATTCTAATACTACTAAATTATTATTCTAATACTACTAATCATTTATTAATATGATACTTCATATTAATTTTGAAATAATTGTTTATCTCGAAATATTTTTCCGGAACGAAGCAAAATAATTTAAGAATGGCTGCAAAAAAGCAACTTTCTTTAATCGGAATTCTGAAATATTCTAAGAGAGAGATGTAGAAATTATATAAAATTATATATAAATAAATAAAATAAATAATATAAATAAATAAAAGTATTTTTCACATGATCAAATTTTTTTATATAATTTTGTAACTTTGTAAAAAAATTTTTAATATTTTTTGTATGAAAATATTTCAGAATTTACATAAGTATCTTATTAAGTCAGGAGCGGGAATTTATCAAGGAGAGGGAAGGGGGGCATTGACGCACCGCAAGCGAAACTTTTTCACGGTCAAATATAAGATATTTAAATTACTATTGGTATATTACAATACATTGAAAAATACTATAATCCAGGAAACGTTTTATTTAAAATTAACAAAAAGAATATAATATAATATATAATATGTATAATATATTTAAAAAATTCATGATATATGTATAGCGCTCGCTGCTATTGAATGATCTAAAAGAATACATCAATAACAGCGAGCGCTCACGATCCGCTCAGGATCCGCTCCGCTGAGTTTGCTGAACGCAATCATTAGGTCTGTTTTTTTTGACTAAATTTTTGTATCAGTTTAGCTTACACTATTTTTTCTTCTTTTTTTCTCCTGAAAAGAAAAGGAAGAAAGATGAACTAATAGTATAAAAGTTCAGCTAAAAAGAACAGGCTTATTAAGTCCCTAATCTAGGTAACTAGAGGGGTATAAAGAGAGTGGCACCAATGCATATGCCTAACGCTTGGCTCCACCATGAAGGGTCCTTATTGTTAATTAGAAAGAAGACAATGTTAAAGAAAGAAGAGATTAAGATGAGAAATTGCATCATAAATATAGGACACAAAATGGCGACTTCCGGCTAATTGGTGTCACATTTTTTATACCTACTTCGAAAATTTCGCGTGATTGGTTTACGCAAAGACGTAGAGAATGGACTGCACGATCCGTGTCAAAATGTCGATAAAAGTAAGCGAGAGGGACCATGGAAGATGGTTATCTCTATCTCTTTTCATTTAACGGTTGGGAGAGAAATGAGAGAGAGATTGGTCATTTTCCATGGTCCTTCTCTCTCTCTCTC
>NW_012130295.1:0-6618 GCF_000143395.1 Atta cephalotes | reverse complement strand
AGAGAGAGAGAGAGATTGCTTTCTATTCTGTTTAAATTCTAGAAATGTGCAAAAACAGACAAAAATAGAAACTTAAAACGATCTCTTTCTTTTCAGGAAATTTTGAAAGATTTTATATCTCCTTTGAGATTTTTGGAAAAAGTTCACTTCTATTTCTCTTTTTGTTTCTTTTTCTTCTAACGATTATGTTTTGTGTTCTTAGCCGAGCCGTGCGATCTACCATGTCCAACGGCCAATCAGATCATTCCAGTAGTAGTTGGCGGTGGAGGCGGAGGAAGTGGTGCACGAGGCTCGTCCCCTAGTGTATCCGGAGTTGCTGCTCCCTCACCGTCACCTCAATCGCACTCGTCGCCGTATGACCTGAGACGTAAAAGTCCACCACATCCTGATCCAGCGCCTGGCACGAGTTCCGCTCTTCCGCCATCGGGTGGCATTGCTGCTACTTTTGGTTCATCGTCTTTACCGGCGAGGAAGCGACCAAGACGAACATGTTCGTTGTCCACAGATGGTACGTCTCAAAGCGATTATTAACTTTCGATGAGTAGAATTAGAAACTGCTCTGTTGGAAAACAAAAGCTTAATCTTTACAGGAAAAAAAACAGGGTCATATTTTGAAGCAAAAATAGAATGAAATAATGATTTATAATAGATTTTATTTGAGGAATAGTTGTAAAATTTTAAAAATAGACTTCGTCTTCTAAAGATTAACATATAATAGTGGATATATAATAATGGATATCATAAATATTTATTACTCAGTATGATATATACGCAACACAAAAATTTTAATTGCTCATTTAACGATGCTCTCATTTCTCAATATATATCTTTAGAAATTCAACTTGAAGTCTGTTAAATCCTAATCGATTCAACTAACTTTTATTTTTTACAGGTATAAATACAAACACGGCAGCGCATTACCTCCAATATGAACTCCCCGATGAAGTGCTACTCACAATATTTAATTATCTAATGGAACAAGATCTTTGTCGCGTATCGCAAGTCTGCAAGCGATTCCAAGTAATTGCGAACGATACGGAATTATGGAAATCTCTATATCAACAGGTCTACGAGTACGACCTGCCACTATTTAATCCAGGGCCATGTAAATTTGAGTTTGTCTCACCGGACGAAACTGAATACCAGAATCCATGGAAGGAAAGTTTTAGGCAGCTATATAGAGGCGTGCACGTGCGACCTGGCTTTCAAGACTTAAAGTTTAAGGGCCGTAATTTGCCGTACTTCAACACGGTTCAAGGCGCGTTGGATTACGTCGATGAGTACAGGAGCAATAGCGCATCGGCAAACAGCGGTGCTACAACTGCGGGCGGCCAAGGTTGTTGCAACAGCACTTCGCAAACCAGCGGAGAGGATACATCGACGCAGCATTTAGTCTTTTTACACGCTGGCACATATAGAGGCGAATTCCTTGTGATCGACAGCGATGTAGCATTGATTGGTGCAGCGCCAGGAAATGTCGCGGAATCCGTTATTCTGGAACGAGAAAGCGAGTCAACGGTTATGTTTGTGGAAGGTGCAAAACGCGCTTACGCCGGACATCTTACATTGAAATTCACACCCGACGTCACGAGTACGGTACCCCATCATAAACACTATTGTTTGGAAGTTGGCGAAAATTGCAGTCCCACTGTTGATCATTGTATCATCAGAAGCTCGAGCGTTGGTAAGTGCACTTAACACCTTTATAAATTGGACTATTGATTGAAATATTTCAATAAAAATTTAGAACTTAAGTTTTAGAATTACCTCTAGTGAATGAATAAAATAAAAATATAGAAAATATAAATAATATTTATATTTCTTATTTTATTCTCTTTCAATGTAGATCAACTTTAATCTCTGTTTAATTTACTCTTTATCCTTTTTTAATTTTTAGAAAAAGATAAATTAAAGATCAAAATTAGAATTAATCTACATTAGTAGAAACGGACATAATCTTTTAAAGAATAGAATGAGTTATCTTCAAGTCTCATATCTATACTTAATTCAATATATAAATTTATATGTAGAAGTATACGCATATACAATATTTGTGTGTAAATTGGCAATTTATTAAAATTTTAGTTGGTGCAGCAGTTTGTGTATCAGGTGTAGGTGCCAATCCATTAGTGAAGAACTGCGACATATCAGATTGTGAGAATGTTGGATTGTATGTGACTGACTACGCCCAGGGCACATATGAGGATAATGAAATCTCACGGAATGCCCTCGCTGGCATCTGGGTGAAGAATTACGCGAATCCCATCATGCGACGGAATCACATTCATCACGGTCGCGATGTCGGAATATTCACGTTCGATAATGGGCTTGGTTACTTTGAAGCCAACGATATTCACAACAATCGGATAGCAGGTTTTGAAGTAAAAGCTGGTGCTAATCCTACTGTTGTTCATTGTGAAATCCATCATGGCCAGACTGGGGGTATTTATGTGCACGAGAATGGTCTGGGACAATTCATCGATAACAAGATTCATTCAAACAATTTTGCTGGCGTATGGATTACGTCGAATTCTAACCCGACTATACGTCGAAATGAAATATACAATGGTCATCAAGGTGGAGTGTACATTTTCGGCGAGGGTAGAGGTTTGATCGAACACAACAACATTTACGGCAACGCACTAGCTGGTATACAAATTAGAACAAATTCGGATCCGATCGTCCGGCACAATAAAATACATCATGGTCAGCACGGCGGTATTTATGTACACGAAAAAGGCCAGGGTTTAATAGAGGAAAACGAGGTATATGCCAATACTTTGGCAGGCGTATGGATCACAACGGGTTCGACGCCGGTTTTAAGGCGAAATCGAATTCACAGTGGTAAACAGGTCGGCGTATATTTTTACGACAACGGCCATGGGAAATTGGAAGACAATGATATTTTCAATCACTTATATTCAGGAGTACAAATAAGGTAATTTTCACTTTCGAAAGGATTGTAGGTTTAGATGCTTTGATATTTAGCGATGAGAAAATTGGCTGAATGCGTGCTTCTTCTGCAGGACTGGAAGTAATCCGGTCATACGTGGTAATAAGATATGGGGAGGACAAAACGGCGGAGTTCTAGTGTATAATAGTGGCTTAGGCTTACTCGAACAAAATGAGATTTTTGACAATGCAATGGCTGGCGTTTGGATTAAAACAGACAGCAATCCAACTCTTAAAAGAAATAAGATATTCGATGGACGAGATGGCGGAATTTGCATATTTAATGGAGGCAAAGGTAAAGTGTTTTTTCTTTTTAATTGTGAAATTTTGGCTTATGTATTAGTCAATGACTTTCTGATGAATAATCATATATTAAGCGACGAAGTTCTTTTAAATAATTTATAGTTTTGTTTTTGAAATTTAATCAAACATTCTATTTGTTTTTACTAAAATTTTGTTTACAACTAAAAAATTTTTAGTGCATATTGAAATACATTGCAATCATTGCAAATATTCGAATTTAGTTATTCCAACTTAATAATTAATGATTTTTTGTATAATAATTACCTAAACTCTTTGATCATAAAAAATTATTATTACAATGAAAATTAAGCATCATAATATGAAGATAATATCTATAATAATGGATGAGATTGAATAAATATATTTCATTGAGAAGTAGACAGAATCATGATTTTCACGCTTCTCGATACAGGTATTTTGGAGGAGAATGACATATTTCGCAATGCGCAAGCGGGTGTGCTTATATCGACACAATCGCAACCGATCCTGAGGAGGAATCGGATTTTCGACGGGTTGGCGGCTGGTGTTGAAATAACTAACAACGCCACTGCTACCCTGGAATTCAATCAAATATTCAATAATCGATTCGGCGGTCTGTGTCTGGCGAGTGGGGTGCAACCGACAACTAGAGGTAAACAGTCGCTTCCAATACCTAATCGCCAGCGCTTTTAACGAAAAAGTATTGCATGCATTTCTTTTTGTTTTTAGGCAATAAAATATTTAATAATCAAGACGCGGTGGAGAAAGCAGTTGGGAATGGCCAATGTTTATACAAAATCTCTTCGTACACCTCCTTCCCCATGCACGACTTCTATCGTTGTCAAACGTGTAACACGACAGATCGAAACGCGATATGCGTCAACTGTATAAAAACTTGTCATGCCGGTCACGATGTGGAATTCATTAGACATGATCGGTAAGTTTGCATTACTCGATTCCGTACATTATTTAGGTATGCCGTAAGTGGAGTAATCGCTTAATGTAATCATGTGCGTTAATTATTTCTAGATTCTTTTGCGATTGCGGCGCCGGAACATTGAGCAATCAGTGTCAACTGCAGGGTGAACCTACGCAAGACACGGATACGTTGTACGATAGTGCGGCGCCCATGGAATCGCATACACTTATGGTCAACTAGGAACTAACCTAAAATAATTTAAACAATCAAACAATGTTTAGAGCCGTAAGTCCATTAATATTGCGAGCACGCGCAGTAAATTTATTGCCGAGTTCTTTATCATAATCTTTGGTTTATATCGTCATTATATCATTGTTATACTTTAAAAAAATTTTATTTATTGCAATGATTTTATTTTTATTGTTAATATGATATATTACGATATAATATGAATCACACAAATCACATAGTATGTATCAGTAATATTACTTCAACTGTAATGTGATACATGATTTTGTTATATATTATTTATTTTTTTATCAAAATCATCTTTGTTCTTCATACATTTGCTTTAATTTTTACGCGAATATATTCCATTTTTATAAACGTTTATTACATCACATTATAAATAATATAATAGATTTTTTACGAATTAATAATTTATCCACTAATTTAAGCACATCTTAAACAATTAATTGGATTGGTTATCTTTTCTGAGTTTATTAAAATTACGATAGATGATGTGAATTCACCTATATCTTATTGCAGATGTTGTTTCTTTTTGAATGATGTTAAAGATTTTTAAAAGAAATGAAAAATTGTTTCTTTTTCTTTAAAGTCAATAAAGAACTCGGCAATCTAATCGCCAAGAAGGAGGCGATAATAATAAAATAACAAAGAAAGCCCTCATATGTGTAAAACATATAGTATCGTATTAGGTATATCAAATTAATTTAAATGTGTAAACGAGGGAAACGCTAGGCTAATCATAAATCGAACTTTTCACGTGACTCTTTTTGAGGTTCAATCCTTAAAATCTTCATGTAACAAGAGAGTGCAGTGCTGTAAAAACAAAATGAAGAAAGAAGAGAAACTTGTGTATACGCCATAATGACACTCGACGCCTCGTAATACGCTCTAATGTACTGCTTAAAACTTAACGAAAATCGCGATAACGTAGATAAGACGAATGTAAATTCGCACAGTGTGAAACAATGTATCCGGAATGTAAATTATGTATATCGAACGCGAATCAGTAATAACGCTGAGGGCGAATAATACAGTCATATTATCTACTTTTGAGCAGAAACATCAATCTACAATGAAAGAACGTAAAACATATAGATAAAATTTGCACTCGATTACTGATAAAAGGGAATTTAATCGTACCAGTGTATAAAAGGAATGCAAGCAATGCGTGTCGTTGAGTGCCGCACTCGAAATTGCAAACCTGAAAATTTTGAATCTCACTTCACATAACAAAAAAAAAGCAAAAGGACTGTAAACCAACGGGTCACGGCATGATCATTTACGTATTGTCAAGTGCAACTTCGTTGATCAATGATCGAATCTATGCGGTACAAAACGAGAGGAAATGGAACGAAGAGGCTGGGAAACCAACAAGATCTGCAAGACACACCGGAACGAATGTCTAAAATATGTGATATACAAAACTCACACAGGTGGAATAATCAAAATAAAAGTAAACGTGCTGCTAATTTTTCGACGTAAACATACCTCGTAATTAACGCGTAACAATTCCATTAATCACGATGGTGAATTATGTGATGGTCCTAAGTTGCCCCCATATGGGCGAAGTGCATAATAAGGATGAGATAAATGTTAAAAACTAAATTTTAAACTTATGAAGGGAAGAGTGAGAAAAAAAAAGAGTGCGTACACGCGGAAATGTACGACGGTGTATACCAGTGAAAAAAAAACGAAAGAGATGAAAACGGAAGCAGTTAAGCGCTCGAAATAGAAGATGTACTGTCCGAGGAACAGTTTTTAAAAAGTCTCGAATTTTTCAGAGTAATCAGATTTTTTTAATTATTACGTTAGTGAGTAAAAAAAGTCTAATTACCTTATTGTAACATGTAATTTTTCCGGGAGCGGCGCGCGCGCTCCCGTGCGAGGAAAGGAAGCGCCTATTAGCGATATAATTTTAGACCGAAATCACCTTTATTTACGCAAATGGTATACATATATAGATAAGTAGAGAGGAGCGGACTGTCGTGAGGCGTTTATCATTGTGAGTTTTGTTCGGAATTTGACAATTCGTAATTCGTTACTTTATGTGTATATTCTGTGGTATCTTTTGTATGTCGTGTACGGCAAGGAGGCGCACGGAAATTGCCTTTCAGCTTACCGCGACTCAGGAGGATAATATATTACATAGATACATATGTGTGTATGTGTATAAATATATATATATATATATATATATATATATATATATATATATA
>NW_012130294.1:6969-10922 GCF_000143395.1 Atta cephalotes | reverse complement strand
GGTTGTTCGGAAAGTTGGTGCCGATGTTGAAGGAAAATTGAAACGCAGAAAATTTAAATTTTAGTATACATTTATTAAATTATATAGTCAGCACGAATTTTCCGGACAACCCAATATATATGAAAAAGAATTGTCAAATGCGTACTACACTTAAATTACTTTTTATTATATTTGATACTAATAGCAAACGCAACTGAATATTGAAAATTGGAGCTTGATATTTCAGATACTTATTATTACATATTTCATTTTTTACTAATAGAGTTTTTATGTTTAAAACATGTTTTAAATAAACATATATTTAAAATAAATTTTAAACATGTTTAAAACAAATGTTTAAATCATGTTTTTTTAAAAAAAATGTTTAACATAGATTTTAGAAGAATAATATCTATATATCTTATTTTTGTTTATATATACCTAGCAACAAAAAGTGCCTGAAATCGCGTCATAAGATGCTTTTTGCATCTAAAAGACAATATATAATAATTTAATTGATTTAGTATTAATAATTTTCAACTCCTTCCACATGAGACTCCAGTTCACATTGGAAAAAGGGTAGGAACAAAATTAATTTCTTGGATGTGACGATCATGAAGAACAATCATCACTTAGAATTCGATTGATGTCATAAATCAATCATTTTTCGGGACGATATTTTAATTTTCTGTTATCATATCTCATTTCTCAAAAAAAAAAGGAGTAATAATAGGAATGACAGAGCAGTGTTCCTTTAAGAGCCAAATAGAGCTTTCTATCAAAAAAATATTGAGCTCATAATTAATACGCTGTTAAGTAATAATTCAATGGAGTCATTTTTAAAACTGTATCATCACGTTTAACATGTTTATCTTCGAGACATAAGATTTCTGAACAAGAGTCACATATTAATCAAGACAATAGTATAAAAGTTCCATGATTTGTCATGCCTTACACATCGACGATGCGAATAGATTCCTATCAATTTGTAAGAATGAAAATTTAAAACCAGTCTACTATAGCCTACTATATATAATAACAAGCTCAACAGATTCATTAGGATTCAGAAAGATGTTATTCCAAAAAATTCCAATAAAAACAGATCTTATATATATATAAGATCTGTTGTAAAGATTGTGATGCATCCTACGTCGGACAAACGAATAAGAAATTAAGTACGAGAATTGCAGAACATCGCAATTATGTTAATTATAACACACAAAAATGTAATCGGCAATTATTGACTACAGAATTAAATTGAGATGACTTTGATTGGGAGAACATCCCAATTTTAGATCAGGAGAAAAACTTAAATAAATTTGTGATTTGATAAAATAAATTAATTTCTACACATATACATATGCAAAGAAATGATCTAAATTTGTATTCAGATAGACTTCATCATATTTACGCTACAATGTTAAATAGGTTACGAATTAGATTATATAATTTTCATTTTTTTTTAACTAATTTTATCACAGTTATTGTTCTCTTTTATTTTATGACGTTTGCCTAATAAAATATTAATTTTACTAATCAATAACTGTGCGCAATCCCTTCCGCGCTGACTCTTATTAACCTTGATGAAATTTATTTATTATTATTATAAAGATATTCTAAAAGACCACTTAAAGACATTTTATGTCACAGTTTTAGACTTTGTGTTGTTTGAATAATTTCTCATAAAATTGATTATTGCCTGGTTTATACTTCGATCTTAATCCTACAAACAATTCTAAAATTCAACCAACGGAATACAGATTTCAATTAGGACCAATTAAGACTGATAGCCCTATTGCCTGAATTTTAGGATTTTAGGATTAAAACCGAAACATAAATCAAGCATATGATTTATGGCAGTATTCCGATACATTGCCATCTGAAAATACTGGGCCGCGGACGCCACAGTTCGATTCACTGAAAATCTGTAGTGCATATTACGTACGCTATAGATTTGTAGTGTACATTAAAACACGAATTATATCACCGATGGATAAGATATTATTAAAACGACTGATCAAAAACATATTTTGATCAAAGGGATTGGTGGAAACATTGGAAATCCAGCCGCAATTTAAAAATATCACGAATTAGCATCTTAAGATTCTTAAGACTTTACTTAAAATGATCTTGAAATTAATTGAAATAAAAATGGCCTATGAATATCAAACGTTTTAATAACATGTATTAAACAAGCTTTTTAAAAGTAACTGTTTAAAACATGTTTTTCTTAACATTATTTAAAATATGTTTAATTAATAAAACATATTTTCGATAAAAAAAACACAATGTTTTGTTTTTTTTAAACATTTTTTACCAATCATGTTTACTAATAACAAATTAGTTTGTTATTAATCTTTTTGTAACATGCTATAATAGATTCAATCGGTTGCCTAAATCGTACCTGTAGATCTTTCAAATCATTCCTGCTTTAAAAATATTGAATTTACGACTAAATAAAAACATGAAATTAATAAAAGGAATTATTAACTAATACCTAATCTTAATAATTTATAATATTTAAAAAAAGATCAAGTATTTAATAATTAATGAATAATAATAATAAGGAAAAATAACTCAAAATAAAATTGACTTGTATTTATTTTTATAATTGACACATTTGTATTTAATTAATTATTAATTTTACTATTGTCATTTATTAGTCTTATATCTTAAGATGAAATAATTTAGGATATTTGATAAATTTTATAAAAATATCAATTTAATTTTGATAATAATTTTAAATATATACATACATAAATGTAAAATATTTTATATTAAAGTTTTGTTTATGAAAGTATTAAAATTTAGAATATAAAGTTGCATTACTATATTATTATCAATTACATAAATTAATCAAAAATTTACATCAATTATATCTTATTTTTTAAATTATTGTTAGTACGTACAAAACAAACAAAGTGTAACCTGTAAAATTTTTGTTTATATTACTCGTTTCTCATGTATTTCTTATTTTTATCACTAAATTAAATTAAGTATTAATATAAAATATTGATGAGATACGAAAGAGATTTAAGCGCCTAGTACGCATTCAACTCCTTTAATATATCTACATTCTTTTTATTTCTTTACGATTTACGATGTAATACTTGTGATTTAATTTTTTTTCTTAAGCATCTCTCTTCTTTCTAAGAAGCAATATCTTTCTCCTTGAAAACAAATTTTGTCGCACTGCTTTGAAAACTGAAGCTCTCTTATAAGACAACGCGCAAGTACATCAATTGCTTTTAAAAATTTGATATAACCAAGAAGAATTCTCAGTTATCGTTTTTACGACAAGAAAAATATATAAATCGAGCGGAACACTTTCGGTAAGGCAGCGGGTTTCTATTTCAATGTCATATCGTCTGGTCTCTTAAATCATTTCCTTCTCGTTGTTTCCTCGCCGCACAGTCGTTGTAACTATCATATATGGAATTACGTCGCGACCGACTTATAGCTTCCATTCGCCGTGGATTTTACGCGCTCTAGTTACATTCTTGACCCACATAAAACGTGATTCCACCTCCATCGAAATATTGCTTGCGCACACATTTACACATTACATATACTGCAAGAATTATTATATTGCTTATGATCGTCCATAAAGTATCGATACATATTCGAACCATAACCGATTCTCGAAATATAATATCATTTCGCGTAATTTTAAATTGCACTTTAAATTGCTCTTTAAATTTATCACTCGGACTTCTAGGAAAAAGTACGGCGAGATTAAAATAAACTTTTGAAAAAATAATAATACGATTTTGTTTGCGTAGAGAAAAGAGAGGATATACGCGAATAAATGTCGCTTAAAGCATAAAAATTTCAATGTAATGAATATTTGATATCGAACGAAGTCTCGTTTACAAATATATTTATATTTCGAGACTCGTTTGGAGGGAAAAAAAATCAAAGAGAGAGAGAGAGAGAGAGAGAGAGAGAGAGAAGAAATTACGCTATGCATGGAC
>NW_012130294.1:0-2677 GCF_000143395.1 Atta cephalotes | reverse complement strand
TAACTAACTAACTACTACTCTCTCTCTCTCTCTCTCTCTCTCTCTCTCTCTCTCTCTCTCTCTCTCTCTCTCTCTCTCTCTCTTCTCCTCTTTATTAGCAGTTTTATTTATTCAGATTTAGTTAATTATGAAATTTAAGACAAAAGTAACATTAATATGGTGTAGCCATAAAAGAGAACTTTGAGTTTTTAAATATTCTCATGCATTTTATTATAATAAATCATATGATGAATATATTTATTAAACCCAACATTATGTATAAAAAAATTATTTTTTAAAAGGCTTGTTATTCTACGTGACTATAAAACACAAAAAGTAGGTTGATTTATCAATAGAACTAACGCTGAATCACCATCGCTCTGAGAGATAATTTCAAAAGTTATCGTTGTAATGTAAATAGAGAAAGAAAGTTTTGCGATCAACAAAAAAACAGTATATTACTTTGCTATGCACGTGCACTTCTCTATGTACTTTTTTGTACTTTTCATTTATATCCGAATAACGTTTCTCTTTCGCGAGGGACGCGAGAAAATGTTGGATTCTTTATTTTGCGAGAACGACTATTTTCCAAGCGTACTTTTCGTGGGAATAAAAATTGCGGATTTTACAAAGCTGGAAGAGGGAAATGCATCGCTGAATACAGAATGCGAGAAAAAAAGATACGCGTAACTGTCATTTCAATAGCGAATGAATTTTGAAATGCCAGTTGCGTGCGTAAAATCGTGTACAGCACAAATAATCTTCTTCTAATTATTTATTCTCATTTTCACGCGGACTAACGCTACGTTAAATATTTGTCGTAGTATTATTTATTAATCTGAACAAGCATTCGCAGTACACAACGCATATACATTGCTAACGTAAATAATACATCTAAAACAATTTCTTATTAAAACTTATGAAATCTGTCTGCTGGAGAAAAAGTTTGTTGGTAAAATACCACATATCAATATTTTATAAATCGATAAAATATATCCAATTGCTAGTATTTGTATTGAACTCAGGTATTATGGCTACGGAAAAGATGATCATAGACTTTATATTACTTTTCCAATAATTGTTAAATAGATTTTTATAGTCATTCTAATAAAATAGTCATTCGAATAAAAGTTTTTAAATGGCCATCTTTTCTATATGGTCCTTACCTTAATTTATCTTTTTTTAGAGATAAACATGTATTTATATACCCAGAGAAAAAAAAATTTCTTTGATTTGTTAAAAAATTTTTTTGATTTAAACATTATTTTCTAAAATCAAATAAAATATATTTTTAAATCAAAGAAATTTTTTTCTTCAACCGAAATTTCTTTAAATCGAAACAATCTTTTCTCTGGGTGTATTCTTCATTTGTTCCATCTAATCTAAATTTTTTCATATTTCCGTTAATAAATTATTTCGATTCCTTAAAACAGAAACTCAAATGACGAGGCATCGGTAAAACGGAACAAACCGACGACAGACAATCGGTGAAACTTCCGGACGCTATTGTGCTGCAAGACAATCGACGCTCCCGGAGCATCCTGAGAAAGCATTGGGCAACTCAGTAGAATTCTTCCTTGAATTAGTTACGCTGGTGAAGACTGGGCGTGCACGGAAATTCGACGACGATACCGTGAAATTCTGGTAGTAGCCCACGGGATAATGCTCGGAATTTCGAATCGGACAATGGCGCGCGTCGAATCTTGGCAAATGACTTTGCGCCGCTACACTCGTAAACGGAATCCGCGACCGATCACTTTGAATTGGTATGCATCAGGGTGGAATTCACGCCTCGTTCAGAATGAATCACGCGAGATTCTCGAATTCACATCACCATAAAAAAACAAAAGCCTTGCATGGAATTCGCATGATTGTTACGATGAATCGAGAACTTTAATTTTTCTGATTGAACACTATTCTGATTTAAAACTTTTGATAGTCTCACTTAGGTGACTAATAAGGTTATAATAAAATAACTCATTAATTAATACTAACATAAAGATTTTTTTTTACAATTTGTAAGCAAAACTATAAATTAATAATAAATTAATATTTAATAAATTAGATTAATAAATTTAGTGTTTTTAAAATACATTAACAGACAAATTTGAAATAACAAGAGTATAAGAAACGATAAAATACATGATAGCTGAAAGGAAATTAAAATTGAGTTAGCAATAAAGTAAAGACTATTTTTCTTACAAAATAACTGGATTTTAACACAATCTTGTAATAAATAGTTCAAAATACTATTGAAATTGTTACAGTTGAGTCAATCAATTTCCCATAGAGTTTTCTTTTCGCATTTATCAATCGAAAAAATCCTTTCTGTCGCGAACAATGCATGAGAATTGTCTCATCATTGTTAAAAACAAGGAAGACAGGATGAATATACAAGACACATGAATAATGAAGCTGTCTAGCAACAGTCAGTAACTCTTCAGAGTTAATCTGACATCTTTTCCTCCCATTATTAGATTTCCCCTTTCTGCTCTCGTATTAGATCGACATTGTAAACAGCGCTTAAGTTTTCCGCTCGGGGGAATACCGTGAAGATGGTAAACAGGTTCCGCTATGTGCGGATTTCTACGTGCGGAAAGCGATTGGTTCACGTTTGTATGTATTTGCGTATGCGTGTTGTGTATACATCCAGTTTGTATTGCAGACTCGTTTTAGAAGATAATAGAGAGAGTGGAAT
>NW_012130293.1:8653-12850 GCF_000143395.1 Atta cephalotes | reverse complement strand
AATAAATAACTTAATTAAATAAAAACTAAAATAGTAGTGTGTGTGTGTGTGTGTGTGTGTGTGTGTGTGTGTGTGTGTGTGTGTGTGTGTGTGTGTCGAGGTGTGTAGATCTTGATGCTTAATAATATTTTATATAATCTAAGTACATCTTTTAGTTAGGTATATAAACTACATACTTGAAACGCAATTATAAACTGAAGCTAAAATAATAATATCATAATTAAATTGATCGTCGATTTGATAATGACGCCATTAGCATTCTAAAACACTGTAAAGAACTTATATCGCAAAGAATATTACTTCAGGATAACTTCTTCATTTCTCTCGGCAATTCATGCGATACTTATATAATTATTCAATTTCGTAGAATGAAAAATTCAAAACGCAGATAGCTCCCCTATATTTCAATCGCTTTGCCATGTAATCGCGAACATACATATCAACGCACGTATACACTTTCAGATTGTCTGCATCATCGATAAAGCCCGGCTACTCTATGTGCATGCCCGCGAATCGTCGCACCTGTGCGAGTTTATCGGGCGGAAGCGACCACGAGAGTTATGGTGGCCGTACGTGGATCTTAAACGCTCAACAGGGCAGTCTCGTAGACTGTCTCCTTAAGAGCTTATCACTATACGCTTCCTCATAGTTTACGCCTGAACGTGGATTGCAATCAAGAAAGCCTACCCACGAGGATGCACTTTTAAGATCCGCTTTCTCAACAATTTAAATTAAGAAACAAACTTGGCTATGTGCTTTGTATCATAATCGCTTCTAATTTATAGTATTATTTATTTAAATTATTATCTTATTTATTGATAAATAAATTTCCTATTTATTTATAAAATGATTTATTTATTTTAAAACATCATTTAATGTTAACATAAAGTTAAGATTTAATTTAAAAATCTCTTAGCTGCTATAAATATAATTATACTGGATTATGAAGAAAAGAAGAGAATTATTTAAATAAAGGTTAATTTTATTACAATTAAACGAAAATATACAAAGATAAATTAACAAATCTTTATTATTTTAAAATGAAAATTGTCCCTGTTGCAATTTTCGAAATTTAAACAAATTCTGTGTACTAATTTTTCACTCTATTAAAAATGCATTGAGATAAATTAGTGTCAAGATTTTTATTTTCTTGTTTCGTTCTGTGCACGGGTAAAAAGATAATCTGTGTAAAAAAGAATATTGAAATGCTAATACGCCAAATAGAACAATTAATTTTAATTGCGATGCAATCTTCAGTTTTTTTCAATTAAAAAAAATGAACGCTTGACTTTTACCGTTATATCTTGACCGAACGATCACGAGAGATCGCAAATGTTCACGACTACGCATTAATCGTATAATATTCTGCGCCATAGTCATGGGAAGGTAAGGGTAAAAATCGTGAAAATAAATCGCCCACGTCGTGCCGAAATTCACTTTAGATTAGAGCAACCGCGGCCGCAGCCATTGCGCGCTGCTGCAGTTTTCTCTCACGGGTCGTTAGAGACCACGAGTGCATCGCCGCGTGCACTCCTAATAGGATCCAGGGATGAAGGAGAGGGAATGGAAAGCCAGAATATCACCCCCTCTCACAGGTGAAAGACCCGTGTGCACCGCTCGTTACATGGCGATCCTGCTTAGTTTCAACCTCTTCCTCTTCGTCGCAACCTCCGTATTTCACCCCGGGCAGCGTTACGCTCAACGAATATTATCCGACACGGCCTTCCACACTCTTTCGGGCTTTTATATTCCGCGATATTCCCTTTTCGCATCTGGCTGCGGTTCGAACTTGCCCCCTTTCACGGCCGGCGCATCTGCATTTACGAGTAGTTTTTTGGAAGTTTATTCCACATTATTCTCTATATTATTCCGTAGGCTCGCTACAAAAATACAAACAACAATTGTTGCACTATAAACGGCTCATTTTTTTATGAGTTACTCGGAGAATTTCGGGAATGCACGCCTGATTCATGAGTGAGAAATGTACGGTATTTTTTTTGCGAGGAACGAAACATATAAGACCAGACATTTGTGAATCTGTTATTAGGATTTATTATAATTATTTTACATATATATATATATATATTATTTTATATATATATAATTATTTTCATAAAGTTTGTATCTTTACGTAATATTTATCAGCGTATTAGTATATTTATTTATAAATATGTTACAAAAGGATGATGATTAAATACAAGTTTCTAGTAAAATTGTTAATCCTTTCAAAAAAATCACAATATTTATTTATTAAAACTCTAAAAAATTATTTAAAAATTCTGAATTTTTCTCGCAAGTTTTATATTCTTTTAATTAAATAATTTAGTAGCTCTTTAGGAATATTTAGACAATTTTTATTTAATACCTATTAATTAACAAAATTACTAAAAGAGAATTTTATTTGTCATATATAATTATTTAAAAAAATGTATACATATATATATTATATATTATATATATAAATTAATAATGAATCTTTTATATTTCAATTGCTTTGCCATCCATACAGTTACAAAGATACATATAGGATAATAAGTAATTAATAATAATAGTAATTAATAAATCTTGTTTGTTTTTAGATTATAGAAGGGAAAATATAAAGAACTGTTTAAAGTATTTTCGCGCTATATTTTATATTTTATTTTTAAATCAAGTGCTTTGCATCCGATTCTTTAATACCATCGTCATGCTCCTCGACTTGTTTCTATCATCTGTTTTTTATTCGTATTTCACAATCGTCTTATTTGTAAGATAGTTGTATTAATAATAGTGTATATTCCCAAACTTGAAAATAAGATCAAATTAATCCAGAATTATCGTTAAATAAATCGAACTATTTTTAAGGAATATCCGAAAATCGTTTATCCTTACAATTATCATTTTTTAATTTTTTACCAGAATTCTTAAAATAAGACAATTTACAACGCTGACATATATTTTTCCATAAATAATTCCAATAATTGATATAATTTAAGTAACATATGCATTTATTGCATGCTAGCAATAAATCAATCCCATTTCAATTTCATTTCATTAATCGTTAAAAATTATATTGTACGATATAATTACAATACATTGTATAAATTTGTATAAAATTAGATGAATTATATTAGACGTATAAATAAGTTTTCATGGTTAATTATAGATGCCGTTGACAACGATGTATTTAAATTTCCAGACCCAATTAATTTTTCATTAGTAGAGTTAATCACTTGTGTATTTCAAAAGTTATATAACAATTCGCAGTTAGATACTTAATTACATTTTTAGTTTAATTGAAAATGAACGTTGAAAAGTACCACTGCTTCATTATTTTCAGCAAAATTGCAATAAAACCGTCACTAAAGTAATCAAAATAATTTATAAGACTTATGAAGGTAATATTATGTAAAAAGATTGTGTAAAAGATTGATTTAAAAAAATTTTAAAGTAGATTTTTAATGTGAACATATACACGCAATAAATCAAGTTCAGAAGCATTATTTTGTACATCCATATCCTGTCTAAAAGAAAAAAGGGTTACAGATTTGAAAGGCAAATATTATACTTTAATTAATTGATGTTTGTGTCATTTCTTTTATATTAAATAATATAGATAAATATATTTTAGAAAAAAACAGCGAAACTTATTTATACTAATATTGTATGATGAACAGTATAATGAGTTTATTATTTATATTTTTTTATAAAACTTGCAACAGTAATAAGTCAAGATAATCACGTAATTTTCTTAGTATTTAAAAAAAATTAAAACGAATGAATATTCTATTCTCATAAAATTCTTTTTTGACGTAAAAGTTATCAATTTCTTCTTTTTTAATTAAATAAATCTCACATGTCACTTTATAATATTTTCTTTGTTGGTAATTGTAATCATTTTTGAATATATCGATTCACACAACAACAGACGTGGTAAAAGTATCACGCATATAGGAGGTTGGCGCGTCGGCTCTCAGAATCGTCTGATTAACACATCACCTACTCGAGCCCAACTACCTTTTCGCGTCGACTGTATCGCTAATAAGACACAGGTAGTTAGTGCGCGAGAGAAGCAGAGCAAGGAAGTGAAGGTGAAAGAGAGAGGAAGACAAGAAGAGAGTGAAGGAGAAAAAGACAGCTGAAAAAGAGGGAGTAGCAGCGTCACCGAAAGGATAGGAAGGACAGAAGAAGGGGGAGGGGGTGATAGCAGAGGAGAGA
>NW_012130293.1:0-2444 GCF_000143395.1 Atta cephalotes | reverse complement strand
TTACTTCTCTCTCTCTCCCTCCTTCCCTCCTCCCCCTCCCCTCCTCTCTCTCTCTCTTTTCTTCTCTTTATCTTCCTTCCTCAATCCTTTTCTCTCTGTCGTTCACATGTCCTCTTTTCGCCTTTCATCCTCCTTCCACCTAAACCCAATCCCACGATGTCTCCATCGCGAGACTTCGTGCTCCGCCGCATCGCTGAATTACTCGCTGCCGCGAATGTTTTACTGGAGAGTAATTAATCCGAGAGCACGGAAGAAAAATAAATTCAACTATCTAGAATTGTAATGTTTGTTGCCGGATGGTTTTAACTATATATTGTCATCGAAGACCGAAAAAAAAATTTATATAAAAGTAATCACATAATGACTTATTAATAACAGACCAAAATTCAAATAATTTTTGTATTTTGTTGGGTATTTATATTTGATTTTTATATTATCTCTTTATTTATAATCAATCTTCAAAAAATAAGCAAAGGCTACATGCTGTGTTCCTCTCAGAGAATATTTATTGTAAAAATTATATAATTTTTTATTGTACGTCTATACAATGAACAATAATATTACAATCGTAAGAAAAATATTGAAAAAGATACACTGTAAAAATAAAATGTTAATTTTAACTTACAGACATATACAAATATTAAAATTAAATTTTAACATTTGTGCATGTCTCAGAAAGTTCACTATACATCTTCAAGTTAATATTTTTTATTTTTTTTATTTTTTACGATGTGATAATAGATTCAGAATAGATATTGGGTTGTCCGGAAAGTTTGTGTCGATTTTGAAGGAAAATTGAAACACAGAAGATTTAAATTTTAGTATACATTTATTAAATTTAAATCTTTTGCGGCACGAACAACCCAATATTTCCTATCAGAATATTAGAACATTAGCAATACTCCCAAGAAGAACAAGAAAATCAAAATAATGTCAATTTGACGTCATATTGATCGAATTTATCATTTTATGTCATTTTTCGATCATGATAAAAATCTCGATCTCAGATGATCTAAGAACTAACTTTATATACAAAATCATTCTTAGATCATCTGAGATCGAGATTTTTATCATGATCAAAAATGACATAAATTGACATTATTTTGATTTTCTTATTCTTCTTGGGCTAATATGAAGATTTACATCCAATAGTATGGCACCCCGTTCGTAGAGTTGTCCTGCATGGTTTTTCGTTTCATCGTGAAGCATGGGTGGGCTTGCGATGATGGTGGTAGTAGCGGTTTGGCTAACATACGTAACGAAGGCATAGGTAGAGAGACCTCTTAATATTTCCAGAACGCGAGGCGGGGACGCACGCAATGCTCGGCCTCGGAATCTCTCGAATTTCTCGTCTCGAGAACCTCGATATCAGGAGATGCCAAGAAGTTCCTGTCCCGCGACATGCGAACGAAAAGAGATAATGTGAAATCGGAAGAGGGAAGAAGAAAGAGAGCATTCAGAACGCGGATAAAATTACAACGGACGGAAGTATTAATATCGTAACTCTTCGCTTACAAAGAAATTGGTAACATTTAATTTCAATTAATACGATTTTAAATTTAATTTAATTTTAGATTAATTTAAAATTTCATCAAAGTAAAATTCAAGTTAAATTAACAAGTTAAATTAAGAAGTGAAATCAAAAGATGATTATTTCTTCGCGCCTTTCTAAAGTTCAATTTTCAAAAATCCGATTTTCAAAAGTCCTATAACTCGAACGATGGGAAAGGATGAAGCAAAGTATAGGAGGAAAAAGAGAACAGGGCGCATTTTTGAACGAAGTAGAGCGGCAATGGAGAGAGGCGCAAGGAACAGAAGGGAAAGAGAAAAAGAGAGAGTAGCGACCCGGTAGTTCGCGCGCGCAGTGCACGCGGCTTCGTGCGAGAACCGACTGATGATGCAGCCGGCAGCTGAACTGCATCGCGTGTTGCTCGGGACGAGCACGCGCCATATGCCGCATTGTTGCGGAGCCCTCGATCCTCCCTTCCTCCCTCTCTTTTCCTACACCCTTCTCTGCGCCCTCTCTCTCTTTCTCCATCTCCTTTTCCGTCTCTCACTCTCTCTCTCTCGTTCTCTCTCAGCAACCACCCGCCGCGCGCCCTTCGAAGCACGCGAAATAAATGTACGCCTGGTCGCGCGGCGATTTAGCGGATCGAGCTCCACCAATCATCGCCGGACAGACGGACGCCGCCGTCGCTGCCGTCGCCGCCGCCGTCGCCGCCGCCGCCGTGTTAGGAGACAAGGAGAGACCGAGAAGAGCAGTGGGAGCTCTCGTTTGGCACGGGAAGGAACGAGAGCGAGGATCTTATTGCGAGAATGTGCTACATTGTTATCGGCCCTCTTCATCATCCTGGTTTCCCGAGCTCTCCGCCTTTAGGTCGTCGCCGCCGGCTTGTTCTCCGACTTCTCTCCTCTGTAGCCTCTCGTTCGTGCTCTTCGACCTG
>NW_012130292.1:0-6643 GCF_000143395.1 Atta cephalotes | reverse complement strand
ATTATCCTTGATTTTCTGACTTAAAGGGATTGCTCCCCTTTCTCTCTCTCTTTCTCTTTTTTTTTCAACGATCAAATATCCCATTCGAGAGATTAAATTAGATTTCGACTAGTGAAATTCGACTACTTAGTAAAGTCATTTGCTCTGAATGCCAATGTTACTGAGTGTCAAGCGAGTCGTCGGATCGATAAAACCTTGCGAATATTTGCGAGGTGCTCGTTAAGTAAATCGACCGGCCGTGAACCACAGTCGAAGTCGGCTGACATGATAACGAGTATCAACAGAGAGAACACTCGAGACTACTCGACTATTTCTCCAACATTCGAGCGCCAGATATCATTGTAATTTATACGACCGTTGTTTGTTTTAGTTTCGTCGTTTTGCAATAGGAAAGTTGAAATACGCTTTGATTATTCCTCGTCCTTTACGTCTATCTTTTCGACAGCCACTCGCGCGCGAGCTAAGTTCTGGCTGCAGTCACACTTCCCTCTCTCTTCACTATAATATTGTTAAATATCTTGGATACATTTACGAGAGAACTCTTAAAATGAAACCTTGAGGCTTTCAACGACGGCGAAGGAATTTTTTAAAACGTGAAAACTCTTTTTTTCTATTTAACTTCTTTATACAAATTTTTCTTCTGTAGTTAGTTCTTAATCCAAGAATAATCATCTTTCTTTACGTAAATAATTACTTGAGATATTTTTACATTTCAATTAAAATCACTTTTCTTAATGTATATTATTGATCACTTTCCGATTTATTAATATTTAAGAACATTATTAATATTTAAAAATTAGATTTAATTACAATTTTTTTCTGAAAAAAAATATAAACAAACAAATATTAAATGGAATAAGCACGTTAAATAGCTTATTAATATTTTTAAAAAATAAATATTTTAATATAATGGTTTTTTATTGCAGATTTTTGATGGAATTGCATATTTAACATTTAAAATTTTGTAACTAAAAATTTGTAACTATACTATAATATAAATTGGCTGCTTATTTTTATTTTGTTGAACTAGAGATTCCTAGAGGAAAAGACTCTCGCTGTTAAGACCGAAGAATTGATTTAAATCTACAATTTACATAATTTTTTATAATTTGACTCAGTATAACATGGTTGAATTTGTAACACATATTGTGATTATGAATGAGATGATCCGATTAATACATTTTTTATACCGTTACCGAAATTAATTTCTAAGTTTTTAATATGTTCATATAAATTATTGTTAAGAGTTTTTATTTCATTTACAAACACGATTGATGAGGATTTAGTATGATCGAAATGTTCCGTAAAATGATAATAAAAGAATAATAAAGGTTTACTGTTTACACCTTTTAAAACTCGTTTATTGAAGTGACCTAGTAGAAACTCCTTATTTTACTGTTTGAAATTTATACGAGCGGATTATCTAATATATTTTTTATTGTAATTAAAAAATTAATTGTTGTCATGATGTAAAAAATAAATTGACTTTCTTTTTGTGGCTGTGTTTCGCGAGTATCGCTGAATGGTCCTTGAACCTTAAAATCTACGCTGGTGATAATAGCTTCTCGAGAGCACCTTGAGACTTCTCTCATGGAGGATCCGAAACGTCTGCAATGCCAAGGAACGTCAAGATAACATCGTAATTTATGCGACAGTCATTTGTTTCAGACTTGGCGTCCTCGACGCGATATCGCAAATCGAGAATAAGCAAAGCGTATTTCCGGTTGTTACCTGCAGAATCGGAATATCTATCCTTCGAACATTATTCTGATTCACTTTGGGATATCTTGCGACGAGAAGTATAAGATATATTTCTGATTCAAATTAAGTATTTATAGTCCAATTTTCAATATTAATAGGTATGATATGAAGATATTAATATTGGAAATTACATTTATAAATGGATTGCGCTATTCGTGGCGGAACGTTGCTTATAATCATTATCACGACAAGTATATCAATAATATTCTTACGTAAAAGAATGTAATAGTTAGTTATTTTTTTCAGTAAATAATATTTTTACGATTGAGATTTTTTTGAATACGATTGTGACAAAACGACACTCTTATAAAATATATGCGCGCTCAAAGGAAGTGGACCCTCCCTTGATATTTGAGGATATATTGCAATAGTTTCCGTCGTGGAAATAGTCGATATTTTCAAGAGAACTTTTCCTCAGTTCTCAAAAGGGATCATCCATATCACACACAGATCAAATCGCAAGATGACAATCGAACATCAATCGGTTTGACATATTCGTCAAATCGTCTCGTGGCTAAGTTAAGAATAGGTTGACGGGAATAGGAATTGCAATCGAGGATGCAACTAAAAAATGATCCCGTAAAAATCGAATAGAATGCGAAGGATGCTGGCGCAACGGATTAACCGCATAGCAACCAACCCACGGGGGAGATCCTTCACACCTTGGAAACCGATTTCTCTCGGGGTTTTCACCCTAACGGCCTCTAAAAGGTCGTGATGATGTTAGGGGATATTTACCGGGCCACTCAAAGACTTAACAGCCTTGCGCCCTTATACGAAAAGCTATCATAAATAAGAAAACAAGATGCGACCCTATTTTTCAGCACATATGGGAGTTTCAGTGAATTACGTGATAATATCCATAATATCGAATTATTTTCTAATCTCGATGTACAATACAAAAAGATGAAAGAATTTTATATTACATTGTTACATTAATACACTATTTTTGTATGTCTAACATTAGAAATATTTTTTAGAAAATAATTTTAGTCTAATTTACAAATATATTAGAATCAGATTTTTCAAAAATTTAACAAATTAAAGTACTAAAAAATTTAGGGAAATAGGAATCAATACGCTGTAATTAGTGCGCTAATATAATATTGGACATAAATTTCTATTGTCTCTTCTGCTAATAATAGTATCAATCAAAAAAGGATTTCTAAATATAGCGAATTAAGTGTTTAGAGAGATAGAAGAGGGATTGATCTGAACAGAGGTGTCAAAGGAAGTAAGTATACTTTGTGTTCATTCCACTTGTATAGAGTTACGTAAAAATGCGCTTTCGAACTGAGCGAATCACCCATCCATAGAAAAACCTATCGTGTAGCCTAAGGATGAAACTGATTCTCAAAGGTAAGAAGACTCGCTCCTTCCTTTCAGACCGCAGGATTTCGAGATATATACACACTTTCGAAACATATTCTCAGCGAAGCGGGGAAAACGAAACGCGTTGCATTTACGTTTTCTCTTTTTGAAAATATGAAAGACGAGTATGGAAAACGTCTTAGTTTCACGCAAAGTTGCTTTGATAAGAATATTCTATCTTTGCTATGTACATCACATGCGACATATCGTTTATAATTATTCTCCGCGTTCAGCAGAACGTTTAACAACTATTGAAAGTTTTCTTTGCACTGATTAGATTATACTTTTAAATCTAGAGAAATAATCCGCCTGTTCCAAGAAAATTTCCAACAGTTGTAAAATAAACGTTTTACTGAATACGATTATTCGTAGATAACCGAGCATAAGTGGAATTAAAAAAAGGTTACTATGTGTGAAGAAAGAATTATATGTTTTTTCTGCACAATTTCAATGAATTTACAAGCCGCAAAACGCAGGGAAAAAAACACGATATGATACACCCAGTAAAAACTTGGAAGTCATTTTTACGCCAGGCCAGCTATATTCACAGCGAACGGTGCTGTATTTTATGATTTGCGATACCACTGCGACGTGTTTACACATAAATCTCATCGGATAGCGATCGAGTTAAGTCAATCGGCACGAAGCGATCTGTTCGATGCATCGAACGATGGATATTCGAAAAAGCGCTTCGCGCGCGCTTGTTTGTGCGCCTGGGCGCATATGTATATCCGGGGATACGAAAAAAATATTTGTTCGCCACCGGCGGAAAAACAGGTGCGCTGCTGCACGCTGGAATTTTCGGCGATCGCTATTGGGACGCGTATATAAAACGGCGTCAGTATAATTAGCACATGAAGTTGGTAACTCGATAAGCCGATAATAGAGAAAGCGTCCGTCCCTTCGTGCAGATCTCAAGCTGCAACAACTGACCCTGTTATTTCGACAAACACGTCTAGTTTCTGGCTCACCGCCATACGATCGCCGAAAAAGAGTTTTCAGTCTCCGTGGACCTCAGGATCAAGTTCGTCCAGAGGATCTCTCGAGTCGTTTGTTTTGCAGGATGGCGATGCACGACAAAGACGATCGATCGATAGAAGTAACAAATATTTATTGCAAACGGTATCTTTCGTAAATCCAAATCGGGAATATTAATGATAAGATTAGAATAACACACGACCATTATCGATAGCCTTATTTTTCCTCGTCTCTTCTATCGTCAAACACCTTTCGACCTTTCCGGTCAGTATTGACATTCAACCGCGATCGCATTAACTTATCTGAATTTATAGCATCGTTGGATCCGTGTAGTGTCCAATTAACCTGATTAACCCAATTAACCGTAGCCTCACCGGGTTTGTGCTTCGGCTACTCGGATTTCGCTGTCGGTGGCTCCGCTAATCTGTCCACGAAGTTGGGTGTGGTTTTGTCGTTATATTATGTGCAAACTTGGCAATCCATCGATAACGTTCCGCCGTTACCGGGTGAATGTGAATTACATTGATAACATCTCCAATTACGTTCGCTTCATATACTTTATGATTATCGATTTATCCATATTATTTGTATACGACGATGAGTTACGATATGCGATTAAAAATGCCGGGAAACGATCGCTGGCTTCCGTCGTAGAATCATATTCCATCCATTCGTTAGCAATGTGAGCAAACGAGAGCTTCGAGTAATAGGATTAGATCGATCTGTAACAACCTAATAGAGACTATAAAGAGAGTGGTGGGGAGTATAAATCTATAATAGCGTGAATCTCTGCGAGATTCTTCGCGCCATCTAAACGCCTTGATAGTTTCCGATCTTTCCTCTGGTTACAGCGTAGCTTTTTATGATATAGCGTTGGATAAGTTTCTCGCATACTTTGGGGATCGAGATTCCTGGGGCTTCGGTTCGGAGCTCCAACCTCGATTCACGGTACGCTATCGTCTTCACCACCAATCGCAATATCTCGCCCACGCTTTGGCGAGTGTTGCTCGGTGGGTTGGTATGCACGCCTGCGGTGTACTTTGGAATCTAATATGGCGCTGACGAGGACGTTCTGTCCAATAAAATGTCGCCGATGCATAAACAGTAGCACGACCTAGCTCGCGCGATTATTGCTGTGAGCAAGATTATTGAAGTCTTTGCAATGCCATCGATGTGAACATGACAATATAAGCTCAACGTACTTAATTAGCCTAAGACTAATCACCATCCTCTGTATAGCAATTATACTGTTAGTAGATTGTCATTTGCTTTATATAATTCTATAAATACATAGAAGAACGATTTTATACTAAAATATCTAAAAACTCGATTAAATAGAGATCTGAAAATAATTTTATTGGACTTATGAAAATAATAATGTAACCTGATGAACGATTACTAGAAAAAGTTTTAATATTTTAGCAACTTGTTCGAGCGTCCTACATAATTATTTTAATAATCCAACAAAGTTATCAGATCTGTATTTAGCCAAATTTTTTAATATTTCAGCAAAATTGTTCTTTCTATGTAAAAATTCGAAACAGACGAAGGGAAATTTGTTTTGTTATAAATTGCATGTCATGACTGATTTATCTACTATATTATTGTGTAATACGATAGAATTAAAAAGTTCATGAACTAGACAACACTACTCTCATACAAGGATATTAAAAATTCATTTACCATATTATCTGTCGTGACGTAGATTAACGGCAATGACTGAAAATCTTAGGAGAATATAATACTATACGTATCACATTTTATGTACAGCTACTGCATTATACCGTATTATACCATACTAGAAATCCGGATTATACTCTTATCCATTGATTTAAAGCATTTACGCCGAGCTCGTAGTCTCTATGAGAAACTGCATATAGGAAAGATTTTGCGCTTAATCGCGTGGCTCTTCTCCTGAATGGCGCGTAGGAAAAGTTATACGACCGTAGAGAATATTACAAAATTCAATTCACAGCTATTTAAGTTGAAATAGTTTCATATTCGTTTTAATCCTACTAATACGAGCGACGTACAAAGTCTTTCGTATCTCTTTTTTGTATATATAGACATTATTTTTTTTAAAGTTTAAAAAAAATTTTACTCCATTTCGAATTTGCGACGTTAAAATGATTTATCTTCCCAAACGGCGCAGATTTTAGTAATAGCACATATAAAGAAAACGGATAACTGAACTGAGAATAGATAACCAATAAAAGACTCTTTCTAGTTAATCGATTTGTCTTGCAGTGTGTCAGCAACTGTCTTATCTTTCTAACTCTAAAAAATCGATGTTAAACGTCATAATCATCGATTTCTCTTACATGACTAATGACATATTCACGATACTCAAAGCAAGTTGACATACTTCAGTGTTCGATTTTAAATGCTATTAAGGCAAAAAAGTCTGTGGTTACAGTAATCTATTTCTTAAAATGATTTTATTGAATATATTTGTATTTTTAGAATCAACAGAATTTAAGAGAGAAAGAGAGAGAGAGAGAGAGAGAGAGAGAGAGAGAGAGAGAGAGAAGAG
>NW_012130291.1:0-6656 GCF_000143395.1 Atta cephalotes | reverse complement strand
AATAAATAATTATTATATATATATATATATATATATATATATATATACACACACACATATATAGAGATATAATTTGGCATGTAACAAATATAGAGTCTTTTTTAGGATTGTAACTTTGTTATGGCTGAAGCGACACTTATCGTAAGTGCAGTTTGTTATGTCATATTTATTGCGCACTTGAAAAACACAATATCGAGTTGATGGCGCATAACACATATAAACATATTGTAAATTAAAATTAATTACAGTAAGTATTATATATCGTTGTTGAAATTGTAAAAAATTATTATATCATAGATATTATATAAAAGAAGCAAAAGAATTATACAAAAAAAAAACGCAAATATCTTATATAAAATTTCTCTCGACAGATATCCGATATTACATGTAAGGATACTTATCGTAAGTGCAGTTTGTCATATCTGTTGCACATTTAAGAGACACTGACACGATGTGTTGGAACGATACGTTAGTCTGACCTCGCATTTATGACGCTTCCACGTAACGCAGTCGGTGCTTGTCGCGAGAATCGTGAGTGCAAATGCAGCGTGAAGATTAATCACGTGATAGCGCTTTAACGACTCCCGTATGACAGAATTGCTAACCTATTCTTCTTCCCTTCTGTCATATCCTTGACGTCGGCAACCGATAGGTTAGCACTTACATCAATGGTTTTGCGCCTTACGCAAACATGACTCACAACTATGCTTCTTTGTGAATGTAGATAGATACAGCACTGACGATTATGCGATTAATTATTTTATGTAATTAAAATCATTTTAATAAAAATATAGCAGTGTCTTTCATAAATCGTCCAAATAAAATGAATCTTTTTAATAGCTGCAATATTGTTGACTCTACATTAAAGATTTTACACATATAAATGTAGAATTCGCATGAATGTTATTACTGTTTTGAAACAAAAAAGTGAACGCGAGCTTGTAATGCGATGCATTAAATTTTTATAAAATCGTTAGTAATAATAATAATAATAATTCACAAGATCTTGGGTGACATGAAATTGTGTGGGTTCAATGTGCGTGCAAACGTTGCCCGACGTGTTTGGCTATTCGGGATTAAAGCGGGAAACCTGTACGGAGCGGCGCGGGGACGAGAAACGCAGCTGCATCCTAAGGGCCGTTAATGATATTCGCAGGTGACACATCTAATTCAGTGACTGTACAGGCCGGAAGCTGGATGTGATGCCGGCGCGGCGCGTTGTCATCGCGCACAATGAGGATAAACGAGAACAAACGGTGAGCGAGGTGAGAGGGCATGTTTGCATTTTCATGTCGTTGCCAGCGGCAGGAAATACGCGAAATTACAACGCGCGCTGGCTTGATAGTACGCCCCGCGCTTTTACTTCCGCGAGCGCATGCTCAATGAGGGCAGTTTTTAAAGCAAATTAGTTAATTACGATGGTAATGCATGGAAAGTACTTCTCGTTCTTGTTTCGCAGCGTGATGCAAACCAACGCGGATAATTAATTAAATCTGTGACGTTTACATCAAAGCAGAGGGGACGATAAGCTACCGCGGGATTCGTTTACGTTAATCAGTGAAGACAAAGGTAAACAGCAATTCGAGTATCGATACATGACATAGAATAAATATTGGAATCAAGGCAAATCATATTATCGATATCGCTACAATGAAAATCACCGTAGATAATCATAGATATTCGTCATCGTCGACATCACTGCACGACAATCAGATTTCTGGAAGGTAATATTAATCTAACTTTGGTAAAAGCAATCGTGACACTCGAATCTTTTACTCGGATTTACAAAGGATTGCGAATGAGTCGAGTACGAGAAGGGAGACGTGCTTCTACGGAGAGAAAGCACAAGGTCGCGATGAATACAAAGTAGCTGGACCGTTTTGCGCGACCTACTTGAGATTCTCTGTAATCGCAGCCGGCGGCGAGGACTGTCTGATATCTTGTTTCTCGTCTCTTCTATATTAGAACATCCTAACTTAAAAAGAATGGTCAAGATCGTAACGGGCAAGCATTTTATCGATTGCGGAGGCTTTTGGCAACCTCGTTGATACGGTAATAGATTCCGCTTTTTCTCTTCTTGTCAGCATATCGTTGACTTTTGTTTTCGGCCGCGTTACGTAAACTTCAAAATTGCAAAACTGCGAAACTTGACGCAAAATCGCGAAGGAGATTCCAGTGTTGAGTTGTAGAATGTATAGATGAACGAGCGCGAAACTAAGATTAAACATCGATATCGGAGATATCCCTAAAGACATAAGAAGTTTTCCTAGGGAAGAGAAGATTGTTCGTGGATGATTGCGAAATCGCGATCAGGGAACAAACACGGATATCTCCTCATCGTCTTATTCCACGAGGAATATTTCTACGTGGATCGTCGTCGCATTCTGAATTTTCAGAAGGACGAGGATGAACGAATAGCGCCTCGCAAAAGCGTCCAACGTGACACGGGTAAAATATCCACGCTCGACAAGTTTCCAAGCTTTTTCAATCCTTCTCTTTTGCCTGCCTACCTGCCTGCCGAGAGAAATGAAACAGGATAAGAAGCATATAAAAAGCATATAAAAAGCATTACTGTGCCTCGTGTGGGCACGTTAAATGCCTGCGACACGCGCACGTTTTATATGCGAGCTTATTTTACTTCGCCTGTTAGAGGAACGCAAGAAGAGAATCGGACACGGTGACGCGCGAGCATTCGCGCGTAACGCATTCGTGCTATATAAGTCTTCCTCTAATGCCACGAGATTCGTTCTCGATTGTGGTGGATGCCGCTAGTTACCCTTGCACATATGTCTATGTCAGCGCTGGTCTTTCGGTTTGTAAACGCGAATCCTTGCACGAGGCTGATGATAAATGAGACATAGGAAACAAAATAAAATAACAGTAATTTTCATTTTTTTTTAATGATATTATAAATAAGTCTGTAAGGCTTTTTATTAGCTATTATTAAAGAAATAAAACAATTATATTATATTTTAAAGATTTTGTCGTGATTTTTTAAAAAATATCACATTTGAATATCATTTCTTTGATTTGATCATAATCTTTTTTTAAATCAAAGAAATTTTTTTATTTGATTTGAAAAAAATAATATTTAAATCAAATGAAATGATGTTCAAATCAAAGAAATTTTTTTCTTTAATCGTAGCAAAGAAACATTTCTTTGAATTGAAAAAAACCTTTCGCTGAGTGTACAATAAAAATATGCTTTATTTAGGATTAGATTTGGTTTCTAAAGTAATAATTAAAAAGAAAAGCTAGTAAAAATTAAACGATTTTCGGAGCGTAAAATAAAATGATTAATATAGTTGATTAGCAATACATAGATTTCCATACGTTTTCCGTTCGCGCAGCACGTCACATCGATCGTGTATCAAGATCACGCTTGGTACTTATTTTGTTCATGTAGCTGGCATCGCTGGGAGGTCGGTGTTACTGCTGCGGCGAGAGATCGTTTCCCTGCGGTTTATGACGGTAAGAGAAGCCAGAAGCAAAGTATTAACGCGAAACTTTCGCGGGGAACTGTACATGCAGGTGACGATGGGTGGCTGCTTGCGATTATAACGGTTTAGATCGCTTTTATGACGACGATCATTATCGCAGAGATTGTTACACCGTTGGAAATGACGTAGATAAAAATGAAATTGTAGAGAGCGTTCGTAGACAAGCGCTGAGATTATGACGCTCTCTTCTTTTCGTAGATGTCGCTTGTAGCAACTTTGGAAGCACGATTGTACTTTGAACTAAAGTAATTGATGAATTTTATCAATGAATTTTTCGATTAAATACATTTTCAAAAAGTTACATCTAATATTTGGCGTTTTTATAATATACATTATAAAAACTTAAGACAAAATAAAGAAATGTTAAATATATATATATATATAAATTTTATAACATTTTCTTAATTAAAATAGATAAACTAAAATAGATATTTTGAAAAATGTTCACAGATAAAAAATTTTTCGTAAATTTAATGTTTAATTCTCAATAGTGTAAAAAAATTCATATTGTGTGTATATAGTGTAGAAATTAAAATAAAATCTCTGATCTATATTTTTTTACCTTTCTACTTTTTCCCTGTTTCACATTTTTCTTCCTGCTCTATTTCCTTCTTTCATCGCTTTAACTAAACTTTCTTCTTCCATTCTTTTCCGTGGTCTTTCACGTCAGTAATACACTTGCGGCTAATGTAAATTTAAAAGTCAACCTTCCGTCTCGTCCTCGCGATAGAAATTCATCGCTCGGTTAGTCCTTCACTTTCATTAAGGATGATTAAACTTCTGCTGGCGTTCTTAGGTAAAAATAAAATACTTGTTCAATGTGCCCGAGAATTTTCTAAAAGAACGGTGTAAAGACCATTTGAAAAATAGGCGACATAAACTTCCACCCGTCTTCCATCATTGTTCCCTTGAAACTGTTTCGCAGATTTGCTGAAAAAAAATTTTTTCTTCACGAATGAGTTACAACGTTCTCTTTTACGATCGTTCTTGCCTTCGTAAAGGGACTCACGCTTTTCATATGCAAAACTTTATAACCTCGCCGTAATATTCGATCTTTTTCTGCTACTTCTCTTCGACTACTTTCATGAGCAATACACTTTAGCGATATTCTAACAAAAAGTGAATAAGAAAAACTTTTGATCACAACGCATAAAAATAGGAATACATTTCTAATTATATAATTTTACAGAGTAATTATTAATTCACACGTTACATAATATTATCGTGTTTAATTAAAAGAATAAAGAATTTCTTGTTATATAAATGATCATCGCGCGCTTAAAATGTAACGAAAAATAATTTTCATATTGGTATATTCACTCTTTTCTTGATGATTTTTTTCATGAGAAATAACACTCTATGAAAAGGTTGAGCAAAGGAAGTTTCGTGCATATGGTCGTGTGTACGCACCTTATATCGTGGTGATAACTGACGATCAAAGCCTTGAAAGCGGCCGCGTGTTTTCTCGAATTAGGCTGTGAATGCTTGACAACCTACTTTGATTAGGAAGTGACTGAAGAAAGAGCAGCTTATTGAATCTGTCTACCATCCTTGGCTTCACAGACATTTCACTCGACGTGAACGACTCGAATATAGTTTATCTCGTACGAATAAAATAAATATTTTTACTTAATTAAAAAGATTTTCCTCCAAATTTTAATGTTGTAAGCTTCATAATGCTTATTTTATTAATTTTGCATATATCAATAAATCTAAATAATTATTGGTTAATTTCATATTTATTTAATTGAATAGATATGTATAATTATTCATGTATAATATAATCAATACATTATACATAAAGGTATTATCTTGTAAAAAATAAGAATGTACAAACGACGGAAATAAATACGTTTCATGTAGGAGAATTCGTTCTCACTTTTGTTTTCGTTTTTCTCCACCCAAACTATCGATAGTAAAGATAGAGAAATAAAAGTAGGCATTTCGGTATCCTTAAACGATGGACTCTATGAGAGAGAAAGAGAAAGATAAGGGAGGAACGACGATGTTGATGAGCCCGTACACATCCTCGAAAAGCCTGTAATCTGTCGCCATGGTGACCGGGCAAAGTCTTTCCTCCTGAATTATTTACGGACATCGTCTCCAGGCAGACGGTGTCACGACTCGAGGGAAAATTCCGGTTGACCTGAATCAGAATTGAAGACATCGAAAGTCGTTCTTGGTCACTCTTTGGTAGTGACTCGCAAAATTTAACAAGAAGAAATTTTGTAAGAGATGATTACTCACATTTGTATGCGAATCATAATAATAGCTTATTTTATTTAGAGTCGATTGAGATCGATGAATAATTTTGCTCAATACGATTAATCTTGTTTAATATAGACGAATGCACGGCTAATGCCTTTGCAAAAATAAAAACTTAAAAAATCGTAATTGCATATTTGCATATTTGCATATTAATTATAATGAGATAGATTCATTAACTACTTCATTATTTTCTCTGTAGTCAATATTAGTGGAAAATTCATTATTCTCACACACATTGAATATAAAGTGCATGGTATATAAAATCGATTAGAGCAAAGTTTCGTCAAAATGTTAAACTACTATCTAAATAAAGTTCTGACGTGAAGTTTAAAAAAAAGCTCAAACTACCGGAAAGTTATCTGGCTATTTAAGTTGCACTATTGCCCTAGTATCTTGTCAGCATCTCCTTCGCGTTGCACATGCCTATATAGTTAAATAATCTTCTCTAGAAAACAGAGCTTTTCACCACAATATAATCTGCGAACAGTCGATTCAGCCTTTACCAAGGCAGATCGTTTCAAACAAAATTTACTGTTGTGCCGTTGGATGTCACCTTCGAAGCTGACACGAAGGATCGCATTATACCAAGTGACGTTCGCTCTATCGGAAGCAGCTCTGGCTGTATTATTGTAATTGATTCCTCTGATAGTCGCATGAAGAAGGCTGCTGGTGCCGTTGGGCGATAGGCAAGAGGGGAATAAGTCGATTATCGAGCCTCGGTTGATAAGGTACAGGAGCATGCTCGGCGTTCGGGCAGATTTACGTCGTTCTCGATAAACCTTCAAGATTAAGAGTGCTGGGCTTCGTTCTTTCTGCCTTACTTTTTCTTTCTTCCTCATTCTGTTCGTCTTCCGTTATTCTTTTCGCTACCATTCTCTCTCTCTCTCT
>NW_012130290.1:0-6657 GCF_000143395.1 Atta cephalotes | reverse complement strand
TATATATATATATATATATATATATATATATATAATTTTGTTGTATCATCAAAATAATTACGTAGGAAACTCAAAACATGACAAGCAATGTTGCAACAATTTAACATTCTAGTTATAATACTAGCATCTTATATAATTATTTTAATTAGTTCAATAGCATTATTATTATTTTCGGATCTGTATATATTTAAATTTTTTGATACTTGACAAAACCATACTTGCCTTGTGTACAAATTATATAGTTCAACATAAAAATAGATTTGTTAGGTTTACACTTTGTATTTTTACAATTTAACCAAAATTATTTTCAACATAATTAATGGAAAATTTGGAAATCCTTAGAATTTGGATCTTAATACGAAATATATTGCATTATACTCTCACCAGCCTAGACGATAAAGCAACATTGAAGAGGTTCTCTATAGTCTAGATGACTTCAATGAGATTGCACGACGTTCTCGTCTCGGTACAATTACTCGGACCACAGAAGATTGCTGTGGCCGCCCTTTCATTTGTCAGACTGAACTGGTACCCTGCTTTCCATGGGGAATCCCCTATTTACTCATCGTGACGATTTGTGCGCGGCTGCATTACGACGCTCGCGGCAATTTCGTATCGTATCTCGAATATTCACTAAATTGTATGTTCGTCGTACGAATTATCGCGACTGTTTGATTAAATCTGTTCCGAGTGTAAATTGCATCGATCTGTAGTTACGCAAACATCTCGATATTATTAATTTGTTGAACTTGGGAAACTAACATCACACACTAATATCACTGTTCGAAGTGTGCAGCATATTAATGAATAATTTTTATAGAATATCCATATTTGGATAATCGATTTTTCCGTAAAAAAAAATTTGAACAAAAATCATATTTTTCAGAATCTAATATTCAATGCAAATCGTTTTGATAATGTGATAAAAGAGAGGAAGAGAGAGAAAGAGAAGTAAAGTTCTTGAAATAAAATTCTGTAAAAAAGAAATTTGGAAAATGCAAATGAACTTGATAATAATAGCTATTTAATTTACGTTTTATAATTTTATGTTATATAATTTTGAGATATTAGATAATGACTAGATGTTGACGATGTTTAAACTAGATTTTGATCAAGTTTCATTTTTCTAAGTTTTTTTTATACATTTTCGTTCACAGACATTTTTTCCTCAGATATCATATAACTCTTGATATTCGTTGAGTCGCATTTCAATATATACTTTGTATTGAAGCTGGAAATAATTTGAGTTTGAAAGAGATAATCGTTACTTCGACATTGGAAACGAAATTCTACGGTCGCTTCTCGAGACGGATCGGCTCGGAATAACGTTAGCTTTATGTAGATGTGTCTGGGCGATTTATATTCAGACGACGGGACCGTGATGAGACCGTCTCTTTTATTAGCGTAGTCGGACGGGTACCTACGGGAAATCCTCTGTTTTTCTTTCCGACGACTGTAATATTACAAACTTGGGCTCCCCTGAGTAAACAGTTGACTGTTCTTTGCGCGCTGCCTGACGTTGAAACATTAAATCCCATGAAACGGGCGTCATCTACGCATAATTTCATGAATTTTCGCATCGTTGGCCACATTACCCGATAAACGAAATTGGAATTTGCTTACGCACGTTATACGCATGTTATTGGATATTCAATAGCAAGTAAGTAAAGGTGTCAGTTAAATAAATTTTTTAATGTATTTAATAATTTTTATAATTCGTCATTCCTCATTTGTAATTGCAAGTATATTGTAAACATTAATATTTATTAGATCAGTGATGTGCAAACCGTATACCGTACTAACTTTTTATGATTTCTAGCTTATAGTCAAAAATATAAAACTATATTATTTACTTACCTACTTGCCGAAAATAGAATTTCGTTTTCTTAAAAACGTGACATAAATAATACATAATGAATAAGTTCAATAAATTAAGTTTTTCAGAAAAGGGAAAGAATTATTTTTCAACTGAACAGAAAATTATTTTGACAAATTAAATATTATCAGCAAAAAGAATATTATTTTACATATGAATATTATTTTTATCATTTTCGTTTTACAATCCTTAAAAAATTATCATTTGTAAATTTTAACAATTTTGATGTTCTATAAAATTATGACAAATCCGGAATAATTTATTAAAAGTGACATAACTTAAAATATCACTATTATTAGTTAATCAACTGAAACTGATTAAATTTAAAATAAAATAATTTTTTCTTCAAACTTCGATCCAAAACTATCTTAACCATAATTGTTCTCTGCTATACAAGACTCGGCTTTCTGTATATAAAAATGACACAACTCAAAATGTATTATTCTATAGAAAATATCATGATCTCTTTGAAAATCTTAAGAACGACACAAGTCTATTTGACAGAGACCGTGAAGTTAAGTTAGTTTACTTTTGATAATCGATAGAACAATCTTTATACTTATCTCATTCATGATAATAATTCGAAAATCACATTTTTGTTATTTTTGATTGTGTTATTTTTATATAAAGAAACAATATTTTTTATTTCATGCAAATAAAATAAATATTATGCAGTCCGAAAGCTTCTACTTATTTCTAAAAATGACTCTCTGAAAATAACTCTTAAAAAAGTGATCTTAAAAAAGATTACTGTGTCGGACGAATGAAATACGAAAAACGACTTCGATTTTCCATTAAGCAGAAATATTTTAAATACATTACTTTAGAGATCAGCTTTCTTGGGAGCATTGCGTGCTATTGCGGCAACCCTCCATTCGTAAATCGAACATGATTTGCAAGATGTTTTAAAGATCGATTGCAAATGCATCTTCCACGAGGATTCGCATTTTTCTTTTTGACGTAGCCCGCTTTGGCAAGGATCTAGCGTGCGTTTTTCAACGTCACGCTCGAACACATAGAGTTTGTCGATAAAGAACGTAGCAACGGCTTTTACAGCGTTCTCTAGAACGAAGAAACGATGTCCATTGGAACATTACAAAGAGATCCGAAAAGCAATGCGAATATTTGAGTCATGCAACGTTGAAGTCAAACAGTTTTAACAGTTAAATGTCGAAGATGATTTGTTCAATTGTAAATATGCAAAGATTTTATTTATATACCAATGCTTTGAGATATTTTAAGGATTTGAAATCTCTGAAATTGTCATTAGTGTAAGATGTAAAATATGTTTTATTATTTATTCAACTATAAGATGGATTAAACAAAAGATGTCTTCTAATTCTTAAAGACATACATATATACAGAGCCATTTATTATTTTTTAACAGACAAAATATTTCGAAAGACATGGAAGTTACGAAAAAATGTTTCAGACAAAAATGGAATGATTTTGAAAGGGACGTATTTTGATAATTATTTTTTTCTAGATGAATGCTAAAAGGATATGAAGATTATTTCACTTTTTTTAAATGAAATTAAATGAATAAAATATTTTATTTAATATGATTCCTTTAATTACTTTGCATTTAAAAGTATTAAGGTAAAGATATCAAAAAACTAATAATTTAGGAGATATTTTATATTTTATTCTGGCACATACCGACATAAAATATTAAATATCTCGTAAACTATTAATTTTTAATCGTACCTTAATACTTTTATGAACAGAATAACGAGATGAATCAATTGATGTAAAGGAAACACATGATTGCTTTAAAAAAATATGTTGGCAAAAAATAAAGTTTTTAAATAAGCAACTGTGTGTTTTCTCTAAACCAATTGATTCATCTCGTTATTCTATTCATAAAAGTATTAAGTTATGATTATATTTTATGTCAATATGTGTCAGAATAAAGTATAATAAAATATCTTGTAAATTATCGATTTTTTAATAGCTTTAGCTTAATACTTTTATATGTAGAATAATTAGAAGAATTATATTAAGCAAAAAAAAATGCAATTTTATTTTAAAAAGTAGAATAACTTGCATAAATATCTTTTTGACGCCTCTACTTAGAAAAAAAATAGAAAAAAATAATTTTGTAGAAATTTTATATTAATTGCAAATAATTGAAAGATAATAATTTAGTCTCTTTCGATCATCTTATCTAACAAGATTAATAAATACGTTATAATTTCTTTCATATTTTTCGAAATATTAATCAGTTAAAATTAAAATAAATCGCGCACGCGATTAATTATTTTCTTTAAGAGGTAAAAGATATTTGTATATAGATATAGGTATAGGTAACTTATTTAAAGAAGCCGATATATTAAAAATGAATGTAAAATGAAATATCATGATAAATACATAACAAGTCTAACTTAACTAACAAATATCATGATGGGACAGATAATTTGCTTCTAACACTTTTAGTGCTTCTAGCAACTTCCTTTTTTAACTGCAATATATCTTTCCGAGCTCGACTGACAACTCTTTCTCGGTTCCTTTAAAAATACCCTAAAACCGATTAGTGGCTCGATGCGAATGAAGAGCTGCGAATAACTCTCAGTTGGAGATCGTGGAATCATTTCTCAACATCTTTGTATGAGAAAATCCGATTCATCGATGAGGAATATAAGCAGCGTCGTTACGCGAGAACCGACTGCAGCTGCGACAGCATTTGGAGCTGGGGGGGGGGGTGCGATCGAATACAAAACGGGTTCTGGGTAGCGAAGGAAAGGGGATTGTAGAGTGCGATTCGACACAAGAGGGTAAAAGAAGAAAATGCGCGAGAGCTTTCACGAAGTGAAAACGCGGATTCGCGTAAAGAGTGGATCAAGTATACCGTTATGAGAAATCTGCTCTTATATTGCACGCAAGTTGAAAAGGCACAACTGCGAAATATGGCTAAAAAGGGTAAATATTTTGCAACGCGACCGACACGATCTACACGACTCGACCGCGATATTGGTCTCTATATCCGTTGTCATAAAGCATTCTGACATCGGCCGGCGATATCGGTGGCGAAGTTTAGCCGCCACACGCTTTGCCATCTGACTCCTCTATCTCGCGACATCTTTGCGATGCAACTTGTTCGCCGATCTGTCACTGTCAGCTGGAAAAATAAAAATTTTTCCGTGCATATGTCACTGTAAGTTTACGCTTTAGAATTATTCCAAAAGATAGTTTCTAAAATATCAAAGTGCCATTGCGGAGCATATCTACAAAATTTGTATAATAATTTTCCTTTACGATGCATCTATAAATCAATCTTTTACAAATTTTAGGTCTAATTTTAATATTGCGATGGAATATTTATTTGCAATATATATTCTTCTCATATTTATATGAGAACATTTAGTTTGCATACTTCAAATAATGTTAAATTATGTATTTTATAAAAATTATTGTACATTATGCAACAAAAGTTACATAATTTCGAAGCATATTATATAGTTTATATTGAAATTTGTTTGAAATAGTTTATCCTTCATTTTGTGAGTGGAAGTGTTTCAGAGATAAAGACTAACTTTGTTTTTGTAAATATGTTTTTTATATTAAATTTAAAAAATGTCGAATTCATTAAATAAAAACATGTTAATTTTTATTAATCATATGCCTAATAATTAATAATAATAGATATTTTGCTTCTGTTTCTCGAAAAGTTACTTTATATAATAATAAGTTTGTGATTCAATAACAGTGATGCTTCGCAGTGTTTACATACAAGGCAATCGTACACATAATCGTTCTTCCTTTTCTGAAATATAATATATACTCAAAATATTATCTATTTATAAATATATTGATGCAATGATTCAATCGCTAGTTAATTTTTCTAATTAATAAGAATTCAATTTAAATTTTTTCTGATGTTTCTGAAGCATAATGCATGCTTCAAAAATTATTTTATATCTTCTAATATCGTTGGTGATTCATAATGCATATTATTCTATAATCTTTGAAAAATGTATCGTTTGAAGTAGTATCACTGAGTCATTCTTCATTGTAATCTATTAAATATCCGTACCCTATTTGATATTCAAAAAGTCAATCTGCATATATGTAAATATAACACGTACTCATAAAAACAGCAGGAAAAAAGCAGCAGTTTTTAAGTTGCTTTCTTATATCCTTGTGATATAAAGGGGATAATATATGACTAATCTTCGAAAATTAACAAATATCTATCGGATCTCGAGTGATTCAGCCATCGCCAACTAAGAGTTAATAAGGTACTCCATAGAATCTATTTTAGAAAAGGGAGAGACAGACATTAAGGTAAGATTACTTGTGTAACTCTGACAAGCACCGCTGTTATTGAATCCAACTTGATGTTGCGCTAAACAACTTTCCGAGAAACAAGGCTGAATATTTTGTAAACTATTAGGATTAAAGTTAATAAAGGATAATACGTTTTTATTCAGAATTTGACATTCTTTCAAACTTTAATACAAAAAATATTCTGTTTAACAAAGTTGAGACTTTTAAATTTCTGAAATACCTTCATCTATACATAAAAAAATACATAAATTATACGATGTGCTTTGAAGTTATGCAACTTTATTGTAATATATAATAATTTTTTAGAAAAAAAAAACAAAATAATATAGAATGAGATGTTTAACTTACCCGCTCTAATATATGTATACATAAATAATTTCTAAATTAATAAGATTATATATATAAATTAATAAGATTATATATAAATTAATAAGATTATATATATGTATGTATATATATATATATATATATATATATATATATATATATATATA
>NW_012130289.1:8028-11021 GCF_000143395.1 Atta cephalotes | reverse complement strand
ACACACACACACACACACGACACACACGCACACGCACACGCACACACACACACACACACACACATATGTATGTATGTTCATGTATATATGTATATATATATATATATATACATAAACTTTTCAGATTTCAAATTTTAATCAAAGATATTTTTTTCTAATATTTTAATTGATATTATTTTTAAATTTCAGAATTAAGTTATGCAATAATTCCACAACAAAACAGATTATTTTGAATATCCAGGAAATGCTTGTGCTATTTAGCTACCATAAGCCGATGCAATTAGTGTTTTCCATTCAGCTGCGCTTCGATTGACTTAAAAACTGTTCTATATTAATTTAATGTATCATTGCAGTTTGCCATTTTCTTTTGAAACTAATTTTATATTATGTTATATTTATAAATTAAATTTTAATAAAGAAAATTTGAAAAAACGGGTAATAAAAACAATTTTAGACACAATTTGAAAATCATTGACATCAGACATAACAAATTTTATAATCGTAAAATATATAAATTTAGAATAATGTTGAAAATTGATGTGAAATAACGAATCATAAAAATAATTACATTCATTTAAATGAAAATTTAAACATGCCTATCGCTCTAACGTAAACCTCGACTATCTAGAAAGACTATTCGGCAGAAAACGAATCGAAGAGTCGATACTATTTGAATTCTTCCTTCATGAAAAAGCAATGAAAGAGTAAAAGCTAGATAAAGAAGACGATATCCAATGAACAAAGAATAAGAAGTGAGAAATAGAACAGCGAAAACGAAAACGCAGGTCTAAGCTCGGAAAGTGGCAAAAACCGGGAATTCGAGGATCAGGAAATGTCTCGAGGAGGAGCAACAAAGATGGCAAAAGACGGCTGGGAATTTCTTCGTAAGAAGAAAATATTTAATCCTTCGATAAAGGAGGTGATCGTCGAACTGGAATAAGAGCTAAATTATACGTTGTGAAAGAACATATTATAAACCTATACATAGTTTCTCTTTTCTTATCTTCTCTAAGCACATAAAGTTTTCAAAAAGATTTCTTATTTAGTGTTAAATATGTTTTTAAACGAACTTTTGTTTTTATAAATAATTATATAGAAGAAGAATAGAAAGAAAAGAAGAAAATCCGTTGCTGATCATTTAAATTTGTTTTAGTATTTATTTATCTTTAGAATATCTTTCAATTAGTTACGGCATTAAATGAATAGAAAGATACATTTTTTTTCTCAATCATAACAAAGTTTTTCACGGTAAATCGAGATAAAATTCAATTGTAGGTATGTTTTATTGGATAGGTTCAACAACGAAAATGTAGGACACGTATAAAGCAAATAGAAGCATTAAATAATATATCTTGATGAAAGTGTACGAAAGCTTTGTTTTATATTTACGCATGTGAGTTTATTGATTGTGTAAGAATAAAATTGCAATACAAATAAAGTTTTATGGATTTGGATCCGCAATACAAAATTGATAATAAAGTTCATGATCTTTATTGATAATAGAGTTTTCAAGTAATGAAAAAGTTTTTTAATTCTTGTAATCGAAAAGTACTTTTCTCTCCAAAGCACAGGATCTTACTAGCTACGATCAAGAAAGAAGTTTCAGTTTGTATAACGTATTTCCGAAGTTTTCTTTATGTCGTGCGAGATTCTACAGTTTCGAGGACTAGTGTTGTGCTCTAACTTGGGCAACGTTTCGTGTATTTTGAAATATACGTTTTTGCATCTCTAATACCCGCAAAGGGAAACGGAGCTAGTGCCGACGGCTTTCGTCGCTCTGGTGGTTTATTACAACGGTCTCTGCCGTTGCAGGTTGAGATTTATCGGCCTTTCCTCCGGCCGGCAGCTGGGGCTACTCCGTAAAATACAACGAAAGGAACGAGCATGTTACAAAATGAATGCGCCACGAAAGGAAGAGATCGCACATTCGTTTCTTAAAGTTCTTGTCATCTAGAATAGAAAGATCAGACAAGTTAACGGAAACCAACGTATGTTTTCTCATGGCAGACTTTAAATATAAATATAGAATGAAAGCAGCAAAAATTTGAAAAGTTAGTTACTCTTAAGTAAATAATAAAAGTTTATCTCAGTAAAATTATTTTTAACACATCGCTTATTAACAAATCTCTTATTGCGCAATCTCTTGTAAAAAATTCAATTACAATATAATTAGTTGTTTTAAAAGATATAATAAACAAATTATTTCTTCATTTTAATATAAATATAAATGCAAAAATACAGAATAGATAGATGACCGATTTTATATTTTCTATACTGTAAAACAAATTTCTGTAAACAGAACAAATTTTATTCTGCAAATTGGTGTCGGGAAAACTGTGATAGATATTGTTTGTAGCGCAAACAGATTTACAAAGATGAATACTGTAGAGAGTTGTACTAGAAAAATACAAATCCCGCTAAAGAATATATTCCTATGAACTCGTTTTAGTAACTCTATCGGTAAAATGAAATAAGAAGTTAAGTTTCTTGAATGTTTCTCTCTCTTTCATAGTTGTTGCAATGCGCCAAAAGGAACAAAAACAAACATAATTCAATTTATTTATATGGATACTTTATTTTAATGCTAAAATGGTATGCATCATTGCTAAAAAATAACGAGATTATTCGTAAATGAATTATTCTAAAGAGTTTTTAAAATAAGATAAAACAAATTATTAATCGCAGATAATAAATATTTCTCATGAATAATTTGTGTAATTATTATAATTTGTGTAATGTGAGAAATTGTATAGTTTTTCATAAATAATTTGTGTAATTGTGTAATTGTGTAATTGTGTTATAATTTGTGTAATATTGAAAAAATAAATTAAAGAATTATAGCTTAATTACAAATTCTAATAAAAATTTAACAAATAGTTTTAATATATATATATATTTATAATATATATTTATAATAAATATATTTGATCTATGAAAATATAATATATCGTTGTTTAATATATATATATATATATATATATATATATATATAT
>NW_012130289.1:0-3681 GCF_000143395.1 Atta cephalotes | reverse complement strand
CTCTCTCTCTCTCTCTCTCTCTCTCTCTCTCTCTCTCCTCCTCTCTCTCTCTCTCTCACAGTTTTATTTTTTTATATAAAATAATGTTATTATAATTTATAAATAAAATGTGTTGTGATAATTTTTCAACTTTTTTGATGTGAAATCGAAGAAAATAGTACGTCAGGACAGTGAAAAATTGTAAAAAATTGGAACAATAGTTATATATGAAGCGACATTTTGGACATTTTTATAAGTCATTTTTATTACACACATTTATTTTCTATTACACATTTTATATAGAAACAGCTTTTATGTCCAAACTTTAACTTAATTTCAACAAACATATCTTTTCTTCTTTTTGAATCTTTACCTAAAAAATGATAAAACATCTCATAAAATGTAAAATGTTACTATTTTTTTATTTATTTATAAGTTTTAATCGTTAATATACATATGTATAAAAAGTGTTTAAACTTTTCATACAAATTAATAGAATTATATGTATACATATAAAAGTTAAAATTTTATAATTTTATTGCACAATAGATTTAAAAAGCATGGAAATAATATAATTTTAATATTTATATGTTTCTACAATATAAATTAATTCCTTGTTTTCCCAATGATTTATGTTCTGTTATTATAAACATAATAAAATATCAGTGTTGTAAGTTAAATTATTTAATCTGTTTCAATATTCTTCAATTATAGAAAAGAAAATACAAAAGTAAATGGAAGAGATCATATTTTTTGCTATTATTGTAAATTTGTAGCTATAAAAAAAATAAGATAGTACATTGCAATTCCGACTAATTGTAAATAATGTTTTATGTTGCTTGAGAAAGGATGATTAAATGACATTAAAAGTAATATATATATATATAAAATAATCTTGTAAGAAGATATTTACATTAAGACGAAGAAACAAAATAATTTATTTCAAACCTTTATTCATCATCTAAATAAAATATTTTAGGATTTGTGTTATATTTACATACAATTATTTAACGTTACAAATATATGTATATTAAGAAATCATAAATTTAGAAAAATTGTCAAATTTAAATTACAACTTCAATATAAAAAATTAAATTTTCTATCAAATTACAAGCAATATGAAATAACTATGCAGCCATAATGAATCATGTATTAAATAAATAAATAATATTAAATAAATAATTATAAAGTCTGTTAATTTATAAAAAATCTTTGATTTAGACAATATTACCTAAATATTAATGTAAATTATTTTATTTCTATAGAAAATATTTTTTTGTAAATTATGATGCAGGTTGCATAAATACATAAAAATCCATTAATATTTCAAATACTTTACCATCTTTATGTTATCATATACATATACATTCGGAGATGCCTTATGCCGATAATATAATCTCCAGGCACAATCTTATCCTATCAATCTAATCAAATTAAACTACAGGATCAAGCTCTCAACCCACGATAATTACCAATCGATGAGATACATCGATCCAAGCTCATAAAGTATAATTGTATCTCACAAAAAAAATTTAAAATTTTATGTATTTTATACACTTTAAGAATCGAAATAATAGTAATATCAATATATAATATTAATTATATTATATAGTTAATATATTAATATAAAAAAAATAGTCCAGTAAAGTTTTTTATATAAAAAAATATATAAATATTTATTGAATAATGTCTATATATGTATATTATTTTATAAATATTTATATATTTTTTCTTCATATAATTTCTTTATAAATGTATAGGATGAATCTCTTAAAAACGGTTAGAGATAGGAGAAAAACTAAGATTTATTATCAAAATACTAGGGAGACATATTTTAATGATGATGATAATCTTGAGTAATCTTAAATATCTTTGATTTTATTGTTATATACCATACTACCATAAAAATTTTTTTTTAATGGGAAGGAGTATTTTTTATTCGTTTTATATTGATGATGCTATTTGACTTATTTTAACTTATATCCCGACAATAATTGAATTTTCGAAAAGATATTCTAATGCAAAGTTATTCAGCTCATTAAGCATCAGATTAGCAGTATATATATATATATATTTTTGTATACACTCATACAAAAAATTTTTATATCGAAAGAGAAAATAATACAAATATTATATAAACAATATTTAGAACTGACTTACAAAGTTCTACTATTATGTATTTCTTTTTTTAACAAACACACTTTAAAATCATACAAAAAAAGAAAAAATACGCGCATCCTCGCGCCCTTCTAAGAATCTCTTTTTCACGAAGATAGTCCTCCCGGCAAGTTGCTTCCGCGAGCAATCTCACGAAATTGCACTGCGCGATTTCATGTCATTCCGACGACATTACCGTGCATTCCCAGCATTCCCTTTTTCCAAGTCCTTCGACTTTCATTTGACTGACGGAATGGGACGAGTTGAGAGGGTGAAAAAGTACTAGAGAAAGAGTAATGAACAAAAAAATCTATAGCAAAATAAAGAGAAAAGAGGGGAAAGGAGTAAATAGATTTTTTCATTCATAGTCAATTACTGTCATAAAAAAATAGATTCATATTATCATTACAATATTATTATTTCAACAATAATAATTGATTAAATTTTACAATAATCTACAAAATGTGGAACTCTGAATATATATAGTATATACACTTTATTATTTTAATTTTTCTCTTTAAATTGAAGTATACGTGCCATCAGATGTGCACTACTTTAATATTTTTAGATAATATTCTCAGATAAATAAATACACGCTCCCTATTTTCTATTTCTTTATCACGCAAAAAAATAAACAATGGAGGTTAAATTGTAACTTAAGTTTTCACGTAATGCGTAGTTATATTTATCGCCGAACTCAATATATATTATTTAATAACTGCTTATTCGTATGATTAATATATCCTAAGAGAAAGCAGAGATTTTGTAAAAGGTTTGCTGTGGAAAATTCTATAATGTGTATAGTTGTAATTTCTATTAGGTTAGATTTGTACTATTGATTCTACAATCAGATTTATTATTTGCTTTCTTGATATACTTTTATAGAAATTTTCTTAAAAGCGCAGAATTAATTGTAATAACGAATGTGATGTAGCAGAGCTACGTTCCAAAACTTGACTCCGAGGGTTAACTCTATGCCGTTCCAAAACGCGAGGTAACTGACTATGAGCGGAACTTATTCGTTCCAAAAGTATAAGTAAACCTACCTCGGAGTCAACTCTATGAACCCTGCTTCCGAGATGGATTGAAAGAGTAAGTGCGGTAAACGAAATTTGAATAACGTATGGAAGATATATATATTATTACCTAGAACATGTAAAGACTAAAATGGCTCTAAAATTAATTAAGGATGTGCATATATTAATAACTAATGATAACGGAACATTGTTACAAGAAAATAATTCATTGTGCGTATAAATGAACACGAGAGATAAATGGAAAATGTGATTCGAAAGCTTGTATCAAGGTTAAATGTATGCACATACATACATATATGGTTTATCTTAGTTTATCTCTTTCTACTAAATAAAATATTAAATATAATATTATATATATAGATATATATATATATATATATATATATATATATATATACACGCGACACATATAGACTATAGTAAACTTAACCTTTAACTTTACTAACTAAAACTACAAAGTAAGTAATTAATTAAGTTTAAGGTTTAATACGTACTACAACATTACTAA
>NW_012130288.1:0-6675 GCF_000143395.1 Atta cephalotes | reverse complement strand
TGTGTGTGTGTGTGTGTGTGTGTGTGTGTGTGTGTGTGTGTGTGTGTGTGTGTGTGTGTGTGTGTGTGTGTGTGTGTGTGTGTGTGTGTGTGTGTGTGTGTGAGTAATATAACATTAATATATATATATATATATATAAAATTAATATATTAATTATATTAATTTTATATATACATACACATGCACAAACATAAACGTTTGTAAGAATGCATAGTAATTAAGAATCTGATTATAAGGATATACACAGAATTTCAAGCAAGGAGAAAACCAAAAATTTACTTTTACACGAAACTTATTAAACGATACATATGTACGATAAAAACAATCTTCGAAGACTTCAGCGAACTTTCTTGATATTTTTCCTTTTAGCTTCTTCATTTGGCAAGTACTGTTTGTTAGCATATATACCTAATCCATTGAGGCAAATTTCGGGCACATAATGCAACCAAGTTTTTATCCTTTACAATGTACTAAAAGATCTTTCAATAATACTCGTGCACGATTGGGCTAAAAAGAATATAAGGCATGTTTCATTGCTGGAAAGAAAATTTCGGCTTCTTTTGATATCTCTGCTAATTACAATGCTTTAAGTCCTTTTTTTTATTTTTTTATCCCTCCAAAGAATATACTGTAATTCAATGTGAAAATTATTTATTATAAATTATATTTATTATAAATTATTATAAATTATAATCAGAAAAAACTGTGTGCTTTTTTTTTGAAATTTTCTAATGTCATATCCAACATAATAAAAGATTATAGTGCTATTAATAATAAAAAGTTGATAAGTTTTCGTCGGAAAATCACTGCTTTAGTAAAGCAGCTATTAAAGGGATGCTGGAATGATCAAATTGTTCGGACATTGCAGATCGATATAAATCTTCGAATTTACTGAATTACTGAACGCAATCAAAAATCCTTTTACAGAATTAAAGTATAGACGCAAAATCGTGGGAGATGCCGCAATGAACTTTATACTACAATACAAAAAAAAAATTAAAAATTTTTTTCAACTCGTAGAGCTGTTATCTTACGTAAATGTTTCCTTAACAAAAAGCTTTACAGCTCATATGGACAAAACGACAGTTCAGCACTCAGTTTTACGTGCACAAACAATACAGAGTTTAATACTAAGATTAAAAGCTTAAAAAGAAAAATTTATATCGATTTGCAAATTATACGTGTATACGAATGCAACTGAGCAAAGACTCGGAATAATAAAGCAATAGTTGTGTCTAATAATAGATGTTCGATCTTAAAGCGGCATATTAAATAAAGACAAATGTATGCGTTTGAGTGAAACAGAACGATAATGTAAGAAATGAATTAAAGATATTACTATTATCAACTTTTTTTTATTTAAAATTTAAAAAATCTACTATGGACATCGATCAAGTTTGGCCGTCACTCCAGCATCTCCTTAAAGAATTTAAGTAAGGAATTATCATCCTTTTTTTAATTCCTTACTGGATCTAAATGTATAAACCAATGATATTAAAAAATTTTACAATAGTTGCAATGCTACTTTTTTTGCTGAACGCAGCCAGTAATTTCCATAATTTAATTATTTCTTCTTGCCAAAATTTAAGAAGAAAAATGCCCCCCACCTGCGTATGCCCACGAATCTGACCATTGCTGTTCCAATGATATAATGAACACAGAATAAGCACAGAATGCTGTTAAATATGCTGTTAAATATGCTCAGTAGATACTGCATATATAGTTGAGATTGTAAATAAAATATACTGGAAAAATTTGTAATTTACAACACTTTTACAAATGATCTGCAATAATATTTTTTACATATTCAGTGAAATAATATTAACGTATACTTTGAAACATTATATAGACATAATATATTTAAAAAACAACAAAAATTTAATGGAGAAAGAATGAAAGAGAGAGTAATAAATTATTTTGTAGAATAAAATATCTCTTCTGTCAAAAAGAACATATTCTATAAAACTATAACGTTAACACATATAACATAATGTTAACGAGTAACATTGTAACGTTACACAAACAAGCTTTGGGATTATTCTCTTTCCCCTTCTTCTCTTCTCTTTCTCCTTCTTCTCCTCCTCTTTATCCTTCTCTTTCTCTCTTCCTTTCCAAGTCCCCTCTTTCCGCATTGCATGCTACTGTGATAATTTGAATTAATAAGATGATAGAATAATGAAAAAAATAAGTCATATATCGTATTGATGATTACAAACACTAACAAAGTAAAAATAAGTAATAAACAAATACGCATTTATTAATTTATTCAACTGCACGTATAGTCTAAAAAGTATGAAAAAATCGTGATTATTTTATAAAAACTAGTTTTTTGAAATTTTATTTCAATTTAGAATAAAAGTCAAAATGCTAGAATCAGTAGGTCAGGTGTTAAAACCTCTGACGCCGGCACTCCTTCACAGACGTCAAAAATAATAACAAAAGTATTTTATAAAAGCTGAAAATTTATGTATGAATAGTTTTTGCAAAATTTAATACTATATACAAAAAAATAGTCAGCTTTCTGATGGGACTTCTGATGATTAATATCTTGCGTCAGACGCAATCAAAAGTAACGATATTATGTCCTTGGCTGCACGGGCTGCGCTCTTCATTCTAAGTTTTTATTGTATAACTTTTACATGTAATAGTATTAATTTAAAAACATTATTTTTCGATAAAAGTATGAAAAAAACGACAGTAAAGATATATGTATATATATATATATATATATAATTATAAACAATTAATCTACATTTATCAATTAAAAACTCTCTTTAAATATTAATTATATTGATATATTACAGATGATAATATCTATGTTCAGTTATCACAGAATATTGTTCGAATAAATCGCGCAATCGTCCAATTCTGAATAAAGTACTTAAATATATTGACTCGAAAAACGAACACTCATTTTTAAATAAATAATCATGATACAATAACCACGATTTGTGATAATTATACGTATTTAAAAAAACGTAGTTAATATTTAAAAAAACTTTTCAATTTCTAAATATAAATTTTTATTGTTTATATTGAGAGTACAAATTAGTTCGGTCCGTTTCCCTAAAGATTGCTCCAGCTGTTGTGAATGGTTCATAATGACAGCTGATTTTGACGGTTTCAGAGAGATTAAATATCTGCTAATAATATTCAGTTTATATCGCTTTGAGTTTCATACAAAAATCTTGATTTTTACTGTGTTTGAAATGTCGAATTTTGTAATCAAGCAGCACTTGCGGGAGGTTTTAATTTTCTGCTTTAATTGGAAGAAAAGTGTGGCTGAAGCCCATCGAATACTTGTCGAAGTTTGACACTGCTCCAACTGATAAATCATGTAGAGAATGGTTTCGATGTTTCAAGGATTTCAGCGTTGAAGATGAGCCTTGTTCTGGACCAAGCCAAAAAAATTCGAAGACAAATAATTAGAGGCATTACTCGAAGAAGATCAAAGTCAAACGCAAGAGGAGCTTGTAGAATTATTAGGGGTAACTCAACAAGCCGTTTCTACGTACGATTGAGAGCCATGGGAATGATTCAAAAACAAGGAAATTGGATGTCTTATGAACTGAAACCGAGAGACGAGCGATTGAAAGGCGATTTTTCATTTGCGAACAGCTGATTCAAAGACAACAGAGAAAAGGTTTTCTGCATCGGATTGTGACTAGAGATGAGAAGTGGATATTCTACGACAACCCCAAGAAGAAAAAATACTACGCTAAGCCCGGTCAATCGTTGCCATCGACCTCAACATCAACACCACGGCCGAACATTCATGGTTCGGCTCTATATCTGGTAGAACCAAAAGTTGTTTGCTATAAGCTGCTGAAACCTGGCGATTCCATTATGGGCGATCGATTACAATTGATTCGTTTGAGTCATGTATTGCGAGAAAAACGGAATACGAGCAAAGACATGATAAAGTTATTCTTCTTCATGACAACGCTCGGCCTCATATCGCTAAAGTCGTAAAAAAATATTTGGAAACACTCAAATGGGATGTTTTACCGCACCCGCCGGGTTTCTCCGGACATTGCTCCTTCTGATTACTGGTTGCTCCGAAAGATGCAGCACGATTTGACAAATCACCGGTTCATTTCTTTCGCAGAAATCAAAAATTGGCTCCAAAATTGGATCGCCTCCAAAGACGAGTCATTTTTTCGAGATAGAAAATTCGAAAATTGCCTGAGAGATAGGAAAAAGTAGGCAGCGATGGACAATACTTTAATTGATCTATTCATTCATTTTGTTTTGAAATAAATGCACAAAAAAACGGATCGAACTAATTTGTACTCCCAATAATTATATTTTATACACACACACACACACACACACACACACACACACACACACACACACACACACACACACACACACACACACACACACACACACATATATATATATATATATATATATATATATATATTAGATATAGTTTCTTTTTTATGCTATAAATCAATAATAGATATATATATATATAAAGGGTACAGTTTTATCGATAATTGAAAATTTTTTATAAAATCTGTCATAACAAAATTTTTTCTTTAACAAAATTTTAATTAAATGTAGTGACAAAAGTATGATAATAATAATTTATTACTTTATTTTAATTTTTTAGGCAGATTAATATAACTATATTAGAACTTATTTAGCAATTAATTTATTCTAATTGTATTAGTTCATTATTTTTAAGAAACGCAAAAATTTTTACTTATGCAAATCGATTTTTCGCTATAAGAGACGGAGCGCACAAGTTAAAATATTTCTAACTTAATAATATACTATTGCTATTGCACATATATTGTTTGTAAATTACATGTATGACCGCGGTATTAATAATTATAAGATATTCTCGAACATTAATATGTCGTAGATACAAGTCTACTGGATCTTTGGATATTAGCATTTACATATAAATATATATACGATGGACCACGTTTGTCATACTGAAACGTTTCTAAAAAACAAAGAGAGATAAGAACAGAAAGAAAAAGAGAAAGAAAGAAAAACTAAAAATTTTTTCATGATTTTTCTATGAGTTAGAAGCAGAACGTAGCGGGGCGTATCGGTTTTTCTTCCGCGCTCCGACCATAAATTTCGTATGTAAATGAGCTATAATTATCGAACTTTCTATATCTAACACTTGTACATTATACGTATAGTTTTAGCTGTTTCCCAAAGTCATCGAATCGTCGCGAGGTTGACAAATGTTATATCTGCACAATCAATCATTCATAAAGGAAGCGGAAGGATTCGTTGTGTCAATCAAGTCCTTCCAATTTCTTTAAAAATGATCGATTGAGTCCTTCCGATTCCATTCAAACAAACGGGATCGTTTACGATCGGCAGAGGATTAATATTCAATAATTTTATTAAAAAAGAAATTTAGAGAGAATTCAAATAAATGCGGATGGATCAATCGCGAATGTGGTTAACTTAGCCTCCGACGAGGAAAAAAAAGTATTTTGCAACGATCATTGTCGCGTATCTTTAGTTTCGATAATAACGGCGGTATTTTCGAGAAATCCCATGTATAACTTGAACCGTAAGATTTTTGAAATCTGAGAAAAATTCAAAAAATCGTTAATGCTTCCGATTTTTTCGTGTCGGAAAATAATCGACTGGGAGCGATACTTGAAAGAAAACCTCGGGACGATTTTTAGCACGATTTTGGCTACGATTTACGTTGCTCTTCATTCTTCCGGATGCCGGGCGGAGAATACTTTCCGTACGCCGAAGATGCGCGAGAAGATCGCGGAAGAGTCGAATTTCTCGAGTCACCGATCGCGACACGACGTGTGTAGAGAATGTTAGCGTTGTAAATAGTCGCCGGAAAAGTAAAGCAGAAAAAAAGAATAACGTAACGTAATAATGTACTGTCATTCCTTTTTGGTGCTCAATGACCTTGAACAGATAATAATAGTTGATAGTTGGAATATTAATGATATGAATTAAGCGTATAACCATTCCAGCTCGCTGTCGACGCAATCTCATTTAATTTCATGTTGAAGGAAATTAAAGTTGCGACGGTAAAAACGCAATACATACGGACATCCTTTGCATTAAATGTATCAAATATTTATTCACCATTGTATCAAATATTTCCAAGCTACATCACAGTTACATTTTCTGGAAATGTTTATCTGACTTTGAATATCATTTCTAATCTTTTCTAATTGTTGTATTTTAGCATTAATATTAACATATGCAAATTTAAAATTTTTGCGATTGGAAACTAACAATATTCCTTGTGCAATTACGCAGCGACACGGAAAAGTATCACCTTCTCGCGGAGATTTCTCTCAAGCTTGAGAAAAACCGAGGTGACATTCCTTTCCCCGAGAGAAGCGTTTCTCGAGATACGAGACGCTGTACATAATAGCGATAATAATAATTTATATAATCGCGAAGCGCAATTCTTGGGAGAGTTTCGTGTATGAAAGGAGGAGGTCGAGGAGGAATGTGAAGATGCTGCTTGTAAATAATGAATTTCAGTTTCAGTTGTCACGTGAATAAGATTTTAATCGCGTACACACAACACGATTTTGGAGAGGAAGCGGGACACACACACACACGCACACACACACGCACGCACGCGCGCGCGCGCGCACACACACACACACACACACACACACACACACACACACACACACACACACACACACACACACA
>NW_012130287.1:0-6674 GCF_000143395.1 Atta cephalotes | reverse complement strand
TACTCTCTCCTGTGTCTGTCGACTAGTCTAGATATATATATATATATATATATATATATATATTTAAAATTCGTATATTTTAAGAATAGAGATATATAAGATGGACCATTTTAATTTATTCAGTTTTCTTAAAATCTGTTTTCTTAAATTTAAGGCAAAAATGTTTCAGACAGAAGTTTTAAGGGGAAAAGACGGTGATAATCTTGGTTGACTTTATGAAGATGTCCTTGATCAAAGGTCAAGTCAAGGTTACCTACAATTTTTTTAATGAAACCTTTTATTTTTTTATTACTCTTATAACTGTTTTCAAACCCTTTTGAAAACACTATAATAAACACTATAATAAAAAGTTTATTTTTATTAAATACTTTTTAAATTATAACACTCGAAAGTTACAGTATCGTTGTCACATTTGCATTACCCAAGGTATCAGACTGATGGCTAAAACTTTTGGAATGAATTTACAATGACGATGTTGACAAGTTGACTTACAGGTTACATACTATAATTTAATTTTGGTCCAAGGAGGGTTCAGGATCACCAAAAGCTGTTTTCCAAAACTTTTGGAGGTATGTATTATTCGGTTGATATTAAAATGAATTACGTATCTCCAAAGGTTTAGAAAAACAGTTGTTGCTATAAGAATATGTAATAAAAAATAAGGGATTCTATTTAAAAAATTATAGATAATCTTGACTTGACAATTTAAGGACATCTTTAAGGACATCTTCTCAAGATCAACCAAAATCAACCAAGGTCATCAACTTCTTTCTCCCTTTTATCTGAAAAATTTTTGCCTTAAATTTACAAATTTTGAGAAAATCGAGTGTGTAGATTAAAATGGTCTACTCTGTATATGGTGTGTTGCAAAACTATAAAAAATTTTGCAACACATATGATCTTTATTTTTTTTAAGTACGATTTTAAAATAATTTTTGAATGTAACTATTTCAATTATAATTCAATCAACAAATAATATAACATTAATTTAAAAAATTTTTAATTATAATTTTTATGTATAAGACTGTTACATTGAAACACTCACATCCGTAAAACTGTTTAAAGAAAATATATAAAATTTTCCGGCAGTTAAATACAGCATAACTTGGCCCCGAATCATGCAAATTAGCAGACATTTCTTGCAATCGAGTGGCATTTCGTACCAATTGCATTCATAGTATGCATCTTGCACACTTATACACTAAACATAAAACAATCGAACAGTAAGCATTGAAATATAAAAATTGCGGTAAAAATTTTTGTTTTTAGTAATGTCAGACAAAGTAGATTTGTTTCTCTGTTTAATATTAATAGGTTTATTCGCGTTGAAATCTTGAAATCTTTAAAAATTTTTACACTTTAAACAAGAAAAATATATATTTGGACGTTGAAAAGATAAAAAGCAAAGATGCTAAATGCAAAAAGTGTAATGCGAACAAACCTATTGCTTATTGCTCCTCCTAACAATACCTGTTGAGTTAGTTGATCACCAATCAAACAGTATCCGAAGAGCATGACAAGCGAAATAAGAGCAAAAAAAGTAAAAGTACAGCAGGTTGCTATTTCTGACACATCCAAGTTCTAAAAAGTATAAAATATAAAAATATAAAAAGTATAAAATATAAGATTGCATATGTATATAATATATTACATGTTTATATATTATATATACAGAGTGTTTGATAATTAACAATAAGACTCTCGCATAGAAGCAGAATGGATTAACCTGAGAAGAAAAGTCCTCTATCATTTTGCATTTTTCGGATTAGTTAACGAGGTATTAATTTATGAAAATAGCCAAATTCGCCTGTCGAATACAAAGCGCGATGAGCTAAGACCGTCCAGCGAGGCGCGCATTCGCTGTCGCTAGACAGTTAATGCTAATATTGCTTATGTAAACAACGTGCGTCTTTTTGAAGCTGCGTTTTAAATGTTTGCAACGCTTTCGTGTATTACAATGGATATAAAGAGAGTGGCGCCAATGCATGTGTCTAACGCTGATTGGCTCCGCTATTAAGTGTCGTTATTGTTAATTAGAAAGAAGACAATGTTAAAGAAAAAAGAGATTAACACGAAGAATTGTGTTATATAGATACTCCCAAAGCATAGAGAATGGATTGCTCGATTGTATCTAAATAGTATGATCGACAAAAATGAGAAAGAAGAACCGTGGAAGACGAGCAATCTTTATCTCTTTCCACTCAACAATATAACGAGAGAAAAAAATGAGAAGGAGATTGGTCTTTCTCAGTCTCGCTCGCATTTTTGTTCCCTTTTATCTTTGCAGAATAAGATCCAATCGAAAAAGTTCAGACAAAAGTTGTAGGATTTCTAAAGACCTATTTACTAGCGCTATAAATTTGATTATGGATGACGTTGCCAATGTCAAATCAAGGTCATTGATATTGATTTTTTTAACCGGAACTCCCTCATTTTTTATTGCATATTCTTATAACATATCTCGAGAGTTTCCAAAATACTATAATTAAGTTCATTTTTATCAAGTATTTATTTTTTTAAGTTATGAGGCTTGAAGGTTATAGTACCTTCGGCATTAACATTGCCCAATCAATTATTAAAACCTCTTTAATGTTGTTCAGGATTATGATCCGGATAATATTTGTCAAGATCATTGGAAATAGTTCCGTTTATTTTCCCAAGGTCGTAATCCTAAACAACATTAAAAAGGTCATTTTAGTCATCGTTGGGCAATGCTAATGCCGGAGGTACTGTAACCTTCAAGCCTTATACCTCATAAAATAATTGATGAAAACTTAATTATAATGTTTTGGGAAGCTCTCGAAATGTGTTATAAGAATATGCAATAAAAAATGGAGTGTTCCATTTAAAAAAATCAATGTAACCTTGAGCTGACTTTGGCGACGCCATCCAAGATCAAACTCATAGCGCTAGTAAATAGATCTTTAGAAATCCTACAACTTTTGTGTGAATACTTTTTCGATTGGGTTTTATCCTACGAAGATAAAACGGGACGAAACACCCGATATAGGACGTTCTATAATTTCTAATTATAATTTTGTTGTTTATTCAATATTTAAAATTAATTTTATCTCAACAAAAAGTTTAGTATATTTTAATTCGCGTATTGGTAAAAATTAATAATGACTCCTACACACTGGATGCAGAACGCTTGATGCGCGGCAAAATGTGACGTGGTAACCAATAAGCTTACAGCTCCTAACATATTGGTTATCGCATTTTGTTGCATTGTAAGCTTTTCCGCATCCAGTGTACAGGAATCATAAGAGAAGACATTGAATAGTCGAATACCATCCTTGACCAATTGTGCAATTATTCAGGAAAAAAAAATGAGAGATGCGATCATCTTTCTTGTTTGAATACAGCCTCATAAAGAGAAATTATATACACGTGGAGGCCATTTTTAAAATGTTATCTCAAGATTATCGACTAGCATTTGATATTGCTAAATATAATGATATATTTAATAATATAACATACCATTATGACATAATACAACGAGATAGCCAGTACAACACTGTTACCAACGAGTTCATCCAAAAGAATCAAATTGAAAGTATTGTCCACGGACTTCGCCATCCTTCAATCACCATAATATTTCCGACAACATTATATGTATATACAGAAAGTATGAAGAAGCAATTTAAATAAAGAGATCTAGCATGTGTTAAATGTATGATTGTAATACTCATACCATATTATCTTGAGATGCATTCGAACAAAATTACGAATTCTGTCTGCTATCATGGTTTGCGAGCATTCTTTAATATGTCTAATACGATATGCCAAAATGGACAACTCGCCGCAAATGTGAAATACTAAGATAACCATCAGACAGATCGCTGCCATGTGACATATAGAAAAGTAAATCATTGGAAACAGACAGAGATACATCAATATATATGTATGAGTATTATTGATATCGAAAAATAGATGAATTCTATAGGGCAACATGAAAGACTCTGTACTGTTTCGTGATGCTGAAAACAGATGACAGAACGAAGAAATGTTGATAAAAATAGACAAAAAATAATTTTTTCTTTGAACAAAATACATTGATAACAATTAAAGAATATAGAGTAACTTTTTTCTATAATTTTACAGTGGCAGATTGATTAATAATAAAATAATGAGACAATGTGATGTAAACTTTATTTATCATACGTGTAAACTTTGCTATTTATCATACATACAGTATATGTATATATTGTGATCTTTATTTATTATATAGATACAATTATACAATTTAATTAAATTTATAATAATTAGAAAAAGTTTGATTTTACATACCTTGATTAATAGTCAAGAGATACACCAGCGGTCTAAGATATAGTAATACGACCGTGACAAACATGCCAATAATTGAGCCATAGGAGAATATTTTGGATATAAAATTGTAATTATAGTAAATCCTCTCCTCTTCAAAATTCTCGAATTTGCGTTCAACCATATCCTTTTTTATTACATGAATTAGGAGTTTTAGCAAATTACTGCAGCGTATTAGCCACACTAATAGGAACGTCATAGAATAAGCCATCGTTTCTACAAGATTCATCACCATCAGTTCCAAATTACCAAAAACATCATAAAAATCAGCATACGCCATAATGAGATAAAGAGTGAAATGCGAGATACAAATCGCGAAACGGATGTATGATTGTTTGAACGGCCATATTCCTCCTATGGAAAAGATCCGTTCTAAATGAACAAATAAATCTTCAATACGGTCGATTTTATTCTGTAATATTACATTCTGGATAAAAGTAGTTGAAAGTAATATAGGTAACATTGAATTAAATCGCATAGGTATTAAAAAAATATATTAATATAAATATATTAATATCATTATACGATCAGTATCAAACAGAGAAGCTGTTTTCTTTGGCGAAATGTTTCGTAATAGAATATTAACTTCTTACTTTCATATCGAATTGCAAGTTTTCATCAACTGATCGTCTGTGATTCGTTTCATCGAATCAGACTTGTGCCACGAATATTCATGCATGCGACGATCGTAACATATAATATCTAGATTAGACTTATGCTTGTCTAATGCTTTTCATTTTTCTATTTCAGATTCTATACATTTTATATATTATAATAGGCGGTCTGCTATCAACATATCAGCCAATATTTTTCCTAGCGTACTAATTATCTTACCGTCTCATGAAAAGCTGTTCCTTTGATCATCTTAGTTTTTAATAATAAGCTTTTATTTTTTTGTATCTAGTAAATGTAAAAAAATTGCAGCGATTGTAATAAATACAATGCTGAGAGTCATTAAATTCTTTAATGTTCCTAATAAATTCTTAATAATATTATTAGTGTAATCGTCTTCGCGTGCTGCCGTCGTATTAACTGACGTCTCCGAAGAAACAGTAACTGTATAGCATTATAAGCAATACGGCAAAATCACGCTACCTGTTATATAGTAAGACTGTAACGGTCAGTATAGCTTGAGACTTTTTAATAATATTTATGTAAAATGTTGATTTATGAAATCAAGAAATAAAATATTGACAGAAATAGAGATATTACATCACATTTCGACATCTACTATTTCTATATTATTATAATATAAAGCTTAAGTATTCTGAATATATAAATATATTTCAGTCACTTAATACAAAAGTATTACTGATCTTAAACACAAAAAAAAGTATTGATGATTATTGGTTATTAATATCTACAAGAATATCTTCGGCATGTGATTATACTTGTAAAAGTTTTACTTTCAAAAGTTTCGTAGGTAATATTAGTCAAAATGGTTCGAATAGGAATAGTTTGTGGCTACGAATTGTCCCTGTTGAGTAAAATCATAAATTTTTATGATTAAATTAATGACAATCAGCATATGGATCTTCTTTACATCTTCAGTGATGCAAAATGTTCTATTTGAACAAGCGACGAATAAGTCACTTTACGAAGAAGTGATTGTAGAGTCTGCCAAATAAAGTCGGACATAGACTTCGTACCTTCATTATGAGTATGGAGACAAAAGAGAGATAAATTTGAATGATTGCCAGCTTGCTAACATCAACCTAGCGCAAGCGATCTATAAAGATATCAATACTTACATGCTAGACGATCCTCTCTTCATGATTCGCGTCAGTAGACAAGTCGACAAATGCATTTGCAGTATTTAAAGGTAAGAGTGGCGATGTAGCAAAATGTTGTGATAAACAAGAAAATCTTTGCAATTTTACTATTTTCATATGATTGTTTGTCGAGTTTCATCTAACCAATTATTAATATTTTCTAACCAATTATTAATTGTTTTACGTTAAATAACTTGATAATTAATCGACTTATTAATAAAGTTCCTTGATAGCAAATCATCTTGTGTAATAACTTCTGAACGCGTTTTATGTAACAGTAATAATAGTAGCAAAAATATGTCAGAGTTTCAGATTATGTAAGATACCAAATTGAGCGACCTTTTTATAAGTTATAATATATATAAATCAATTGAAGTGAATACACACACACACACACACACACACACACACACACACACACACACACACACACTATATATGTGTGTATATATATATATATATATATATATATATATATTAGTTATTATATTATTATAGTTAATTAAAGTTTAAGTTAAATAATATTAATTAATAAATAAATAATAATAATAATAATACTATAATAATAAATAATAA
>NW_012130286.1:6242-11368 GCF_000143395.1 Atta cephalotes | reverse complement strand
AATAAAATTGGAGAGACTGAAAATGTTAGCCATAAAGATAGTACAATATTTTTAATGGATAGATATGTTTATCTCAGTTGTATCTAAAATCTTCATTCAAACTATATTTTATGACTAAGGTGATCGATTTATTTATGCGATTGACATAATTACTTCGAATTATTATATAGTGTTTTGTAATGCCGAAATACGTTCGGCCAAAGTTTATTTTTTTAGTCTAGTTGTACGATTGATCGATCGACTGTGCTTGTCTAATCCGAATAGTTGAAAACATAAATCGACGAATATATATCGCTAATTCAATAAATTTGCTACAATACGCTTATTTTTTAGGGAGAGCGCGTATTAAGTACCTCGCGACTATTTGAATGCTGCAAGTATTCGCATAATACACTTTCATTATTTTTTATTGCTAAAATAAAATTATATTTTATATGCTGCATTCACTGATCGTTACGGATTGTTTACTAAATTGTACGTGCTGTTATCACTCTTGAGAGTAATTTTGTCTGCCTATCGCCAAATGATTTGATAAGAAAATACTTGCAACATTTTTGTGTGTTTCTGCACAGAAGATAATGCAGAAGATTCTTCGTTGAAATTAAAAAAGTAAATTATCTCAACCAGTGAACAATTTTTAATTAAAAATTATTATAAATATATAGCAAGCAAAAGAATAAAATAACGAATGATGTAAAGTTAATTAAGATATGTTGGTTCACTTAAGTTTACAAAGATTAAATAAAATTAAAATTTGTGAAAACGACATAGCTTTGCATTTTCTCTGCGGAAATGAATTACGGATAACATACGAAACAATAGAGAAAACGATTGTATTTCCTGTCATCGTAACAATTTAAGCATTTTCTCTACATGTTGCAAACAAACTTGTTAAAGATAGTAGACAAAGGAAAGATCAGTTTTGAAGATTAATAGTCGTGTGAACCTATAAAGGTAATGCAATGAGCTTTCTGTAATAAGCCATTAACATAGAGAACAAATTTACGGAAGTATCTAAAAATTCAGCTAGATACAGAAAATAATCTGAAAATAATTTTATTGGACCATCAAAATAACTACATAAGACTTTCAAACATGATAAGCAATGCTAAAAAAGTTTTGACATTCCAATTTGAACGTCCTACATAAATTTTGATGGTCCAACAAAATTATTTTCAGATTTGTATCCAGCTAATTTTTAGATATTTCAGTAAAATCATCTTTTCTATATGTCAATGATCAGAAGTCAGGAACAGTTATAAGCGAGTCAGCAGTGTAACATAAGGCAGTAATAAGTCAATAAGTGACTGACTGCGTGGAGATGGCTAAATTCCATTTCTTATAATTTAAAATCATTATGTTGATTATGTTAACTTAGATTATGTTATGACTGATCAATTATATGTATAATGTATTGTTTGTTCTGAGAATTACCCTTCTAATTGACTGAAGTATAGTGACATAACGATCTTATGTGATTAATGCTGGATGTAAGTTTTTTAAGATTTATGTAATTCTAACTTATCTCTAATATATGTTATAAGTGATAAGTAACGGTTTATTGTAAAAAACTCATTATACTTCGAAATTGATATACTTTAAAATATTCCTGTCCCCGAATTTAATCTTTTAGTAATCTTAATAATATGAAGAATAATACATGAATAAAAACTTTTTCCACTGCAATAATTAATATTTTATACAGTTACGACAACCGAAGCAAACATATCACAAAATGTGAAATTTCTACGTTTCTTTTACGTGTTATTATCTAATGCATATTAGATAACATTACATTGCATTATATAGATCCGTAATGATATTAAGTTATCTAATCGGCATTTTAAAAAACGATCATTATCACGTCATGCCAAACAAATATTACTTCCTAATTTTGTAAGTAATAACTATCATGAATAATAATAATTTATTTCTCTCTCTTATTTGGCATCTCTCTCTCTTTAATTCTATTATATTTCCGTCTTCATTTGTCTATGAAAATGCAGGAAGAATTAGTAATGCAATTATTCACTGTAACTTAACACTGCTTGAATATTGCTCGAAGTGAAATTGCTCAGTCATGAAATTATCGAAGTCATCAATAAGAGACTGAAAACATTATTTATCACGTGAGAAAGTGAACGTATCCCGAGGCGTATCTTTCTATTGCGATAATAAAAATATTGTTCTGTTTTCTTTTGATAAATTTTTGTTCGTTATACTAAGCAGCAGTTGAGTAAAAATTTCTCAGACGTCGAAATGTTTTACTTGATGATTTTTGCGTTTAACGACAATTGATTTCTTTCTATGAGTCACTGAGTAATCAAGGTTTGATGTTAAAAAAGAGATTAATAATTTTGACATACGTGTATATAATAGAAAATGTAATCTCGAATATATATCTAAAGAAAAAAATATAACAGTAACAACTATAACCATATCAATTATACAAATTTTATATGCAGAATTAATATGCATACTTGAATAAATTATTTTATCTCTTCGCAACTCGGATCTTTAAAGACATCATCGATATTTTGTGTAGAAGAGCTATTACTAACGAAAGAGTTGAAATTCATTTTGCCAGCAGAGGATTCTACAATAGTTACAATATAAAATAATTTATTCGCTCTATATAAGTATACATTAATTCTATATACAAAGCTTGTATAAAGGTTGGAAATATTCTCATTTTCTGTATTGTGTTCAATCTAACAAAATAACAAAATATATTTTCTACTTTTGTTATTTATCAATTTTCGAAATAAAACTCTCGGAATATCAATGTGTGTATCACAATAGTTGGGACGGTTTCGGCGTACACAGAAAAACTTCACTATATAATAATTGACGCTTTCACTCGTTTAATTTGACGAAACGCATCTCTCGTACTTTTCACAATCCATTAAATACAAGTGTCTCGTACGTGTATTTCACTAATACAATTTCTAGGAAATAAGTGGTTTCATATGAGAGTTACATTTACGCAAGGCTGATCGCGACGATCGATTCGATTATCAAATATTATATATTGCAAATGCACAATCACGTATGTGTATACGATACATCGATTACTTATAAAAAATGCGATATAAATCACAATATAATCATCGATGAAACTACGGAAATTATATACGCTCATTTATTCATTATCCAAGTAATACAAATAAAAATTGACAGTATAATTGTAGCACTTTGTCGATATAATTAATAAATTCAATTGGTGTACAACTTTGCTTCCGCCGTTTTTTTTTCCAAAATTCGAGGCTTTATTGTAAAAAACTGGTTATACATTTATGATTCAAAGTATTGTCCATCGCTGGCCACTACTTTCTCCCATCTTTCGCGTACAAATCCCGCGTCGAAAAAACTGGTCATCTTTTGAGACTATTCACGAATCGATCCAATTTTTTACTTCTTCATAAGACCGGAAGTGCTGGTCAGCCAGGCCGTGTGCCATTGATCGAAACAAGTGATAGTCGAAGGGAGCAACGTCTGGAGAATACGGCGGGTGAGGTAGGACTTCCTATTTCAATGTTTCCAAGTATGTCTTGACCATTTTCGCAACATGGAGTCGAGCATTGTCATGCTGCAAAATCACTTTATCGTGTTTCTCGTTGTATTGCGGCCGTTTGCCTTTTAATGCTCAGTTCAAATGCATCAATTGCGTTCGATACCGATCGCCTGTGATTGCTTCAGTCGGTTTTAACAGTTCATAATACACTACGCCGAGCTGGTCCCACCAAATACAGAGCATGACCTTGGAGCCGTGAATATTCGGTTTGGCCGTCGACGTGGAAGCATGACCGGGAACTCCCCATGATTTTCTGCGCTTGGGATTATCATAATGAACCCATTTTTCGTTCCCAATCACAATGCGATGCAGAAATCCCTTTCGTCTTTGCCTTTCAAGCAGCTGTTCACAAGCAAACAAACGCCGTTCAACATCTCTCGGCTTCATTTCGTACGGCATCCAATTTCCTTGCTTCTGAATCATTCCCATGGCTTTGAGGCGTTTTGAAATGGCTTGTTGAGTCACTCCCAATGATCGTGCCAATTCTTGATTTTGACACGAGTCTTGCTCAAGTAATGCCTCCAATTCTGCATCTTCGAAAACCTCTCTTCCACCGCTATGCCGATCTTCGACGTCAAAATCACCGTTTTTGAAGCGTTGAAACCACTCACGACATATTTTTTCACTAATAGCGGCCTCACCATAAGTATTTGAGAGCATTCGATGAGCCTCAGCCGCAGATTTCTTCATATTGAAGCAAAAAATTAAAACCTCCCGCAAATGACGAGAATTTGGCACGTAAACTGACATTTTCAATCGAGAATAACTTTATGATGCAGACACAAATCGACTAATGTTTCTATGGGGTTATGTTGACAGATGCCCAAGTTTATTGTATGACGTCTATGATCTATTTATTTCGACCACCACTTACCGCTAAAGCCATTTATAGGAAAACGGCGAAAGCAAAGTTGTACACCAAATATATTTTCATTTTTTTATTTGTTTAAATACTTGTATTAACAATTAAATTATATTTATATTTGTGAATTTATATTTTGAATAGATTACAACAAAAAAATAGAACAAATAAAAATCTGAGTAAGAACTATTTAGCTAAATAAATGAAATCCATAAATTCAAGCGTTAATAAAAAATTTTGAAGCAAGAACAAATAAAATAGATATATGTTATCTTTCATTATCAGTTATTCCTTTATTAGCAACGTTTTTATTTTTCTGCTAGAAGTGTTACGATATCAAAAAAGCTATACCGAATATAGCCGCACAAAACGATCTTTCAATCTGATATTTTAAAATATAAGCTGAATGCTTCGCGATAAACAAAGAAAATTGCTCTCATAAATAAAGCATAGGGTATATATACTTTCATCTCGCATTTATGTCACAAAATAGACGTTTTTGCTATTGATTTTTTAAATTTTTCCTTCTATGGACTTTTACTTACCTGGGTATGGGCGTGAAGTAGATGATGGTCATGACCACAGAGCTCAGACCAACAAAAATCCCAAATCTGAAGAGCATGGTGTACCTGGCGGATCGGGATTTGTTAGCTGAGATAGCCAGAGAATTGTGAGAGAGCGTGGAAAAGT
>NW_012130286.1:0-1583 GCF_000143395.1 Atta cephalotes | reverse complement strand
CTATGAACACCGGCCTTATTATTGAAAGCAACAAAAGAATTGGAAATTAGTGTATCATGAGCAAGCATGATGGCGATAGCACCGCGAACAGCTGTGAGCTGAGTTCAATTCGCAATGGTGCCATTACACCGTTTTGCACTTTGGAGTAAATGCAGTAGATGGTCGCGCTCGGAATTACTTTGCATTTAAAGTTATTTCGCACGTGCGAAAAAATATTATGATTGAAGTCACGAATCAGAACTTCAACAAGGTGTATCCGCATCTAGAACATACGTTGAAAAACGCTAGTTTCATAGCGATTGATGGAGAATTCACAGGCATAGAAAGCGATGATGTAAGAAATAGGTTAGTTTATACTGTCGGGAACGAATTCGAATAAGTAAGATTTTGATGGATGATGATGATAATATTTGATGTTTTACCGTAGCTTGTTCGATTCCATACACGAGCGCTACGAGAAAAATAAGAGTCACATTCAACCGTATATAATAATTCAATTCGGTATTTCGACGTTTCAACGAGTTCACGATGAGAATAAATACACTGCGGAGGCTTTCAATTTCTTTCTGCTGCCTAGAACTATACCGTCAAAAAATAGACATTTTCTTTGGCAGATAAGGTCACTAGAGTTCCTGACTATGTATGGATTTGATTTTAATAAAGTATATATGTATTGTATATATATTTGTTATATTATTTCTTACTAGCAATTTGTTTCATAGATAGCAAACTTACATTATTTGTTATTATTTTGATTTCAATGATTTAAAAATCTCAAATTATATCTAATATTTTATTTAGCAAAAGAATATATATATATGTAAAAATTTTTTAGCTTGCATGCAATGGTATTTCGTATCTTGATCAGATCGACAAGACACTCTTAGAACAACAAATACAAGAGAATACATTGTTCAACAACGTGGAACAATCTCTTTCTTATAAGGAGGAAGATGATTTTAAAAATTCAATCATTCAAATATTTGAATGGCTAAAGACAGCTAGTGATGAAGTAGAGTCTATTAAAGTTGAATCCTCTACTCCAACTTTGCAATACTTTATGCATAAAGAATTAAGAAAACGTTTCTCAAATATTTGGACTTTCTCTGGGAACAATGTGGTATGATCGTGCTGCTCTTTAGGAGAGAAACGTTCAAATATTCTTTCAGAAGTTTTATTTTTATAATTTTTTAGATAACTGTGATTAAAGTGCTACCAGAATCGAGACAAATTCTGGAACAGGAAGAAGGCTCTATATTAGAAAATGTATTGCTTGAGTCATATGTAGGTTTTTCAAAAGTATTCAATCTTTTGGTTACTTTGAAAAAACCTATAATTGCACATAATGCTTTTTTAGACTTTATGTTTATACATCAACAATTTTATAAGCCATTACCACGTATGTATAATTGTATAATAATAGCATATTTATTTTTAAGTTTTTTATTTATAATATACATCATGGAGATGCAAATTAAATTATAATTAATTATGAATATAATATGTTTTTTTGCAGAAAAATATATTGATTTTAAAAATAACATACATCAATTATTTCCAACAATTTATGACACCAAATTCTT
>NW_012130285.1:0-6733 GCF_000143395.1 Atta cephalotes | reverse complement strand
CCCCATCGACTGCAACGCACTTATGCCAGCGCTTGATCCAGCTCTCGAAACATTTCTGGAACTCTATTGTCGGTATAGCCATCAGAGCCGTCTTCGATTTTTCCATTACCTCCTTTCGATTGTTAAAACGCGTTCTCCGTAATGGTTTTTTCATGCCATAAACGGCTGTTTTCTTTAAAGTATCACTGCCGAAACAGTTTCTCAACATTTCCAAGGTTTTCATCATTCACCATTGAATTCATTTTTAATACAAAATTTAATACAAACTTGTTGTTACAAATTCAACTCCATTTTTAAAATCGTAAAAAATCGAAAATACGTGCAGAGATAGATGTACTCAAGACATTTGTAACTTTTACAAATGTCAAGCTATGGTGATAAAATTTGGTGGGAATGTCAATGATAGATAGTGGCAACCTAACCAAAAAAACAGAACTCAAATCAGCTGACTCAGAGTATCACCTGGTGATAATTCCGGGAACTTTTTGATTAAGGTGGTATTATGGTAACTACTTATCTGAGATATATATTTGTTTATTACGATGATGACAAATTGATTCCAGCGCGAAAAACTATTTTACAACCATGAATAACATTTATCATGAGAAAAATTAAATTATTTTTTTACATATAATAATATATAATATTAATATATAATAATATATAATATATATTATATTTATAATTAAATATAATATATTTATTCACTATATGTATACATATAATTCTAAATAATTACCATATTTTAATTTATTTATTACTTTTTTATTTAATTATATTTTAATGAAATATTATACATATTTTATATTTATATTTTGATATACGGTTATGCGATATTTATTATATACATGCGCGCGCATATGTCAAAAGGACAGTTACAAACTAATGGACTTACTACTTGAACAGTGTTACTACTACTAACAGAAATTATAATAATGTCGTTTAAGGATTTTCATTGGTACCAACATTCTCCCCTCTTTTTTTCGAGAAATTGTCGTTTAATCCATGCACAACAGCCGGACATTCACGCGGGCGTCCAATTTCAGTATTTTGCCGATCCCTAATTTAAAGAATAATAAGATATTAATAAAATCTTATTTTTAAAAAAGCACATATATAAATTTCGCATATTTTGATGAAATATTTTCCAATGATTTTGAAAATTATATGTTGGTAAGATTTATCTAATTTCGGTTTCGGTTTCGATTTCGAAACCAAAATGATAAAATTGAATAAAAACCGATCGAATATTTGTTTTCGGTTTCGGCCGGAGATGAAAAAGTAGTTTCGGTCGAACTTTATACCGAACACACCACGTTAAATGGGGAGCACAGGTTCTTACATAACGCATAATACGTAATGCATAAAAAATATATTAATCAATTAGTCCTAACTTCTTCCTTTTCATGAAATAAAGAATTCTGAATTCTGAAATATATAATGAACTTTCTACTAAATAAGTTATTACTTAAGTTTTAAGTAATAACTTATTAAGTTATAACTTATTAAGTTATTAAGTTATATGAAATTAACCAATCACAATCGAATGTAAGAAGAATAATCGATTATGATTGGCTAATTAATCCTTATAGCTTAAGACTTAAAGCTTAGACAATGCCTTATTGCAGAAAGCCCGTTAACAATATTGTACAAAATTATGTATGTATAATTACACAATGAATTGTACCTAATTTTATATATATATATTTTTTTTTATATAACTTTATATAATTTTAAATAGTTAATATATAAATTATGAAAAACTTTTTATCGGGGTTAATCCCTATAAGCGCGAAATAGTTCTAGAATGTTATATAGATATTATTAAAAAAAAAATTAAAATAAGTTATTGTAATATTTTGAGAATATCATAATAAAATAATTTTTAATATTACGAAAGCATTCTATAGAGATTATATGTCTACTTACAATATCCTTGGTATTGTATTCTTAATACTCTGTATTGTACCCTGATCTATTATTAAAATATTTATAAATATTAACTATTTTTAATTTAGTGCAATTTGAATTCACAATCCATGAACGAAAAATTCTTATCAGTTTATGTTGCATCTTGTGCTAAAAAAAATGTTTCGGCGTGATTTTAAGTATATATTTTGTACAACTGCGCACCAAAATCATTTTCAGTCTTTAAACATATACTTATTCTGAACAGATGTAGCAGTTTTACAAATTAAAGTAAATACTATTATAATACTTTTCAATATTTAAACAATATTACAGTAACATTAAATAATATTACTTTTAATAATAATAATAATATAACATTATCAAGAGTGGACATATAACCATTCGTTAATATTTCGAAGGATATTATTCAATATTATATAATTTTAGTAATATTCTTGAAATGTTACATTTTAAGCATATTCTAAGAGTATACTTAAAATATTATTTAATATTAAATAATATTATGCGCCTATAGGAATAATACATCATCTGCACCAAGAAAAATTTCAAGAATATATCAAATTTCCGTATTTTATAAGAAATAAAAATTAGTCATTACGATTCAATTATTTACGCCTAGTATCGTTGCATCACGATTCGCATCGATCATTTATTATCTGATTCCGAACATAAGAATATGAACGGTGAATACATATCGTATAATCATAACAGTATAACGCAAATGACACGTATCTAGCTCTTTTACATTTCGCAATTTTTTCGAATTAATTTTGCTCATTATGAAACAAGACGTCTCAGCTGAATCATTTTTCTCGAGTCAATGTTTTCACAAATGCTAGTATAGTACTGTATACGAGCACCGACGATTTCGTCGATGATGCAAGCCGCATGCGCCGAACTTGCGTTAAAACTTACGTGCGTCAGTAGTGTAAGTGGGCAGTGCAAGTGGGCACTTGAGGCGACTTGGGCAGTGAGTTGAGTTCGCTGCGGAATTGTTGCAAGCTAGTGTGGTGGCAGCTGATCGGTGAAGGATTGAATTCTTCTGCGTTCTCGCATAATCTAAATAAATTTTTCTTCGGGTCTCTATATCTCCCTATATAAAATTTTCCTGACTCGCAGCAAGACGACTTTCGGTTTCAACTTGTGTTTTCCGCTTTCAGCTGATTCAACAGTACGCCCGACGCAGTACAGCACTCGTCATATCATTAACGCCGAAAAAGGTAACATATATCCTTTACCTGGAGACACAGACGGAGATGCTGCGTCACTCTGTCACTTTCTCCTTTTCCTTCGTTCCGTCATACATTCTTGTATATGGCTATCGATGATTATAATTCAGTTTTTTTCCTTTATTTTTTTTGCAAGCTTCGATTTGGAATCTAGGATAACAGGTTGTTATCTAATGTCACGTCCCCTTGCGTCTCTGCTCGTTTTCTCGAATTATGCAATTCCCAGAGATTGAACATTTGCAATTATTGGATTGAGATAATCTTCAGATTGCACACCGTCGGATTTTTTTTATTATTATTTATATTCAGTATTATTTGTAGATTTATTTAGTTTGCGTTTGTATATACATATACGTTTCAATCTCTTTCATTTATAGATTAATGTTGAAGTATTTACATAACGTTATGTATTTGTTGATTTTCATTTAACTTAATATATTATATGTATTATATATTATACGCGCGCGCGCGCGCGTGTGTGTGTGTGTGTGTGTGTGTGTGTGTGTGTGTGTGTGTGTACAGATGATTGAGAAATAAGTCGAGTACAACTTTGTCAGAATGTTTGAGAGATTATCCTGAGTAAAAAATGTCATGAATATAGATTTTTATTCTCAATACTTACATAATTATAAAAGTTTTAAAATGTTGCTGCTAGTAAATGCTAATTAATAGTAAGCATCAGTGCTGTGATTTTATACTCAATGTAACTTTTATACTCTATGTAACTGTTATAACATTTGTGTTACAACAATTTGTTATATTACATTGATATTATTGAGTGTGAAATTACAATAGTAATTGTTGATATTATACGTTTACTGTTAATTGATTTTTACTAGAAATACAGATGACGTTTATGTTGCAAAAGACGTCTTTTAGATATCTTATGCAACATAAATATTATCTGGGAAATAACGTTTGAGAAATGAAAATAAAATAGAAGAATATGTAAACATCATTTATTTATAATTCAATGTTATAATAATAAATGCATGCTTAATGTGTTCTTTAAATTTAAGCATACTGCATGCATCAAAGATAAATCGAATGATGAATCAAAATATATAGGATGTTTCACAACTATCGCATTTCCTCTTAAGGACGTATTCTACTTGAGATAATTTTGAGACGAAAATCCTAATACAAAAATATCGAGATCATAATAGTTTTTTAATTACAAACTATCTTTAATCAATTATAATTCAAAAACTATTGTAGCCTCGACATTCTTGTATTAGGATTTCCGTCTCAAAATTACCTTCTTAAGAGAAAATGCGGTAGTTGTGAGGCACCCTATATGGTACACAATATACTGTATGAATTTTATTTTAGGGATGCACTGGGAAATATTCGGTATTTAGTATCCGACTGGATAGCTGGATATCATTTTTGTTTTTTAATATCGGTAATATTTTATATTGAAAGTTATTTGGTATTATTAATGCAAAATTTTATTCTTTTCAGCTGAACTTTTTGCACAATTCATCTTTCCTCTTTTTCTTTTCACGTTGAGAAGATAAAGAAAATTATTATCGCTATTTTTCCTTTGCTTTCCTTTTCTTTTTGAAAGCCTTGTTTTAGATATCCAATCAGATATTCCATATCCGGTATATCCAATAATTTTACGATCCAGTGCATTCCTATTTGCTGCATCAATATAAATTCTTTTATATTATTTTTTTGTTTTAATGTCTGTCAAATATATGATTTTATAAATGCTTTCCAGCAAAACACAGATGACACAGTTATGTTGAATCATTAAATCATTTAATCTATATTATTTGTCAATGTTAGCGCCATGGTACACAAAAAAATTTAAACAGTAAGCAAATTGATCAATTACAGTAAAGTTCGTAAGGCTATAACGTAAGCAGTAGCCAATCCAACATGTTGATTTTCTTATTGCTTACATCTTATTGCCTTAAGTTTTTTGTGTGCCATGGCTCTTAAACAAAGACGAAATGATCATTGTGTTACCCATATATTATAACTGTGCTTCTTGATGAAAAACACCATATGATAGTAGCAAATTTTTTTTAATTCTGTAATTACTACGAATAGAACAGGACTTGTTCAGGTTCATATAGCATTCTTTATTCAGGATGATCTCTTAAATATGTCAAAATTTATTACACTTGTCACTTTTCGAATTACCCTTATGCAAATCAATATACTTTTAGATCTTCTGACAATAATGCCGTGTCCATTTTTGACTCGTTTGTCTGCAAATTACATCCGCAATTATGGATCATCGCTGATAATGAATTACCGGCAACATTGCCCAGTAATGTCAAGATTGTTCAGTACAATGGCAAAGTCGGAGGAGTCTCAGCCGATTCCCGAGTCTATACAAAATCAGTGTCCCTTCTTATCCAGAGAACGGGATGCTATTAAGAAAGCCAGTTTAGCAATAGAGGAAGATGTTATCAATCTAGGTACAACGGAGCAAAAAGAGGAGGCGCAGTTCCCTTATGAGGAATTTTTCCATGAGCAACTTATGCGAAAGAAGAAGGATCATTCGTACCGAATATTCAAGAAAGTTAATCGTCTGGCTGAAAACTTTCCAGTGGCTATGGAATACTCGTGGGGTGAGAAACCTATAACGGTATGGTGCTCCAACGATTACCTAGGAATGTCGCGTCATCCCGCGGTGATCAGCGCAGTTCGTGAAGCATTGGACAAATTCGGTACTGGTGCCGGAGGCACGAGAAATATTTCGGGCAACTCCATGGGTCATGAGATGTTGGAAAAACGACTGGCGCTGCTGCATCAGAAGGAGGCCGGTTTACTTTTTACTTCCTGTTTCGTTGCCAACGACTCTACCTTATTCACGTTAGCGAGAATACTACCAGATTGTCACGTTTTCTCCGACGCTGGGAACCATGCCTCTATGATACAAGGCATAAGAAACAGCGGCGTGCCGAAGCATATATTCCGGCACAACGACGTGCAACATCTGGAGGAACTCCTGTCTAAGGTAGACAAAAATCTGCCAAAGATTGTTGCGTTTGAGACGGTACATTCCATGACCGGCGATATCTGTCCATTAGAAGAGTTGTGCGACGTCGCACATAAATACGGCGCGATAACATTCGTTGACGAAGTCCACGCAGTCGGCTTATATGGCTTCTCTGGTGCTGGCATTGGCGAAAGGGATTGGGTACTTCACAAAATGGACATTATATCCGGCACCTTAGGAAAGGCTTTTGGCAATGTGGGTGGCTACATTGTTGGTTCCGTGAAGCTGATAGATATGATAAGAAGTTATGCAGCGGGCTTTATTTTTACTACTTCGCTACCGCCTACTGTCCTATACGGAGCTTTGACATCCGTCGAGATTTTGGCATCGGATGAGGGCAGATCATTGAGGACGAATCATCAGAAAAATGTCGCCTACATGAAGTCTATTCTTACTGCCGCCGGTCTTCCATTAGAAACATCGCCTTCTCACATTATTCCGATAAAAGTAAGCTACGACTAAATAGGTTAATTAATTAATCTTCATAATTAAATAATAATTATTGCTATAAAAATATATATATATATATATATATATATATATATATATATAT
>NW_012130284.1:0-6751 GCF_000143395.1 Atta cephalotes | reverse complement strand
TTTCATACAAAAATAATGGATTTCTTTTTACTACACCTAATATGTATATGTATTTATATGATACATACATTTAGTAGTTTGAGGCTAGATGGTTGAGAGAATATATCTGGAATCAATCGAGCGAGAATCGGAACGGACTATTTCGTAAAACGCGAGTAAGTACGTACTTATATTTTTCAAAGATTTCGTTACCACTTGCAATACCGAAAATGACGAGTTTACAGCCCGAAGATGAACTTTATGCGATACTTATATCATAAAGGCGCCTTCGGGGCGTGACTGGATTTTACGACGGTAAACGACGCGGGTTAAGTTACAACTCCGATGAAGTACGGAAATACGTTGCATGCTACGATCGAGTTACACTGTATAATAAATAAGTTGCCGCAACATATATACTTCTTAAAAAGGCTAGCTGCCTGGCATCAACATGTTTTTCTTGTCGCAGACCTAATCTAATTATTGCTTTCGCGTGCAATCTTGCGTTTTAATGATGTGCCGCAATTATTGTGTGCATGTGCGTGTGTGTGTGTATGTGTGTATGGCAAAAGGATTTTTTCTTCTAAGCAAAATATCGGTTAGTTGCTTTGTTAGCTTGTTGACAACTAACGTCCCACACACACACACACACACACACACACACACACACACACACAGAGCAAAATGGTTCTCCTCTTATATTATAATTGTGCTGTGTAAATTACTATTATTATAGAAAATATAGATCATATTTCCATTTTATTTTGTTCTTTCCCATTTTCTCACAAATCCGTTGAATGATTTATCCCTTAATATCTCGATGTCACGCGGAGACTTCGGTTTCAATAAATCCTTGTATACGCGAACGATTTCTAGTGTGATATCAAATTTTCGGGCTACTCGCGAAAATAAACGGGAATCGTCGGCGTGAGTAAACGTAATTTGACGATTCAATGCACCTTCAGCACTCGCATATAAAGTATATGCATGTAGTATACTCTGCGCAGCCGAGTGTACGGAATGCAGTCACCTGCTATTGACGTACGGAATGCAGTCGGTTAGCGGAACTATCGCCAACCTTTCCTCTCCGTTCTTCTTGCTATTTCGGAATGGAAGCATTCTAGAATCTAGAATATCAAAGTTTCAACCAGTCGCGTTGGAACGTCGTTCATTTCACGCCATGAAGAAGAGATCGATTTAGTAGAATGACGACCCCAAAGTTTTTGTTTGCGACGCGATAACGATCGATCTACCTCCGATCTCACGTGTGATATTCACCGGCTAATTAAGGAATTGAGATATTCGGAAGCGTTCATTGATTTTACGCTAATTTATGGTACTATTATAAATCAAGATAATTCTCATGAAAAAAGAGACAGTTAATATTCTAATATCTTTAATTTTTAATAAAATCTTCTTTTAAAAACACAGTTCTTTTGTATTTATTTTGAGAAAATAAAAGGAAATCTGAAATAAATACTTAATAACAACTATGTAATAATTTAGATTTTTTTTAATTTTTAAACATCAACAATTTTTTGTGATCATTACGGATGATATCAGGAATACGTATCAGAAAACCTAATCGATTTATAAAAATATGTTAAACTCGTTATTAATTAACAATCCTCTTATGATCAAACGAGTGTTGATACATAAATTTAAAAAAATACAAATGCTTTTAGACTTTAATAGAATTAATTACAGTTATTTAGCTATAAGTAGGATAACTATAAGTCATAAAGAAAACCAATAAATAAGAAAAGATAATTTTTTATTAAATTAAATTATTAATGTGTACGATACTCAAAAATAATATCATAAAAATAATTTTTTAACTATTAAAATATAGTAAACGTTTTTCGAAAGAATATCACAAATGTGAGCATAATAATACCGCAAGATTTTAAGCTTATTTTTATTAGTGTGCGCTGTATTGGAACTAAAAGCATTATATTATGAGTATACATTGAAATTGTATAATTAAAATAATAATTTATGCAATATTAACTTAAACAATGAGCTTATTAAAATATTATATGTTTTAGAAATTATATATGTTAACATGAGTTAAATGCGAATAGAAGCAAAATTGAGGATACGTTAATAAGATTATCGTCTCTTGGATGGATATTCTAAGGGAATATTTTTTTTTAATTTTATTAAAAACATTATATAATATTAATATCTTTTAGAAGAATACACAGTAAAAAAATTGTGTATTTGTGTTAAAAACGGTCCATTTATGTTCTGTGTTAACCATTTGTATTGAATTTTTTAACATATTTAAGTGTTAATTTAACATAATGTGATAATGTTATTTAAAGGTTTTGTGTAAAATTAAATTTGTGATATTCAACATTTCTTCAGTGTCACGATACAATTTATGAGTAAACAAACATAAAGTAACATAAAAATAATGTATTTTAAAACGTAAATTCTAAGATAAATGAATGAAATATGTGCTAATTTAACATAAATATTAATTTTCTGAAAAAAAATGTTCCCACGGTTTCTTTATAAATTGTCGATATTATCTTTCTTTGTATTTATTCCCTTACATAATATTAATGTTATCTTCTAACATATTCATTTTGTATAAAGTTAATTCAAAATTTAAAGACTATTTGTATACAATTTATGTTAAATTCGACACATTTTTTCCGAACCGTATAGTATAAGAAAGAGAAATTTATAATAATTGTAGTTGAAAAACTAATATTGATTTCAAGCAGAAAAAATTAAAGTCATAAAATTTAATAATTAACAGTAATGAACAAGTTGGCTTAAAGGCACACTAATACGGACGAGAATACGGTACAGTTACTCTATATGTATAATGTATATCATAGTGCCAGAAACTCGCGCATCTATTCAGGACAAAATCCCGGAGCGACGATTCAGGAAATTTTCCAGTTGCCTTAAATATTAATCTCAGAAGAGAATACATCGTGTACACACGTACTACATGCAGGTCGCGCACAACAGGCGTACCTGCTTCGACACTATGCGGTGATGAGAGTCAGCCGGTCACGAAACTGCCACGAGAAGCTGCGCTAATCTCTTCCACGTTGTTCCTCGAGACGGATATGTCACTCGCCTCGACATCTCTCCTCTCGTACATGGAAACCGAGTTTCGGCAACTCAGTTTGCGACACTACCTTTGTATGTTATGGAACGAACGGCACGAACCTCTCACCTCGCGTTGTCGCCTCGTCCCTTCATGCCCTTTCACGTCTACCGCTACGAAACTGGATTTTAACGAAGCTAGGTCTCCCAATATGGTTCCTGACCTACATACAATTCCTGTCAATATATATAGGAGTACCAGCAATATTAGAAGAGAGATTTCAATTTATTTGTAATACTATGTGCTAATTGAAATTAGTGAACGTTGCATTTAAAGTTAAGAATTAAACAACAATAACTGATTTTAATACAAAGTTCTAATGAAAATTATATTTCATTACAGTCTTCCTTTCTTACAATTTTAAATTTGATCTACATATTATTTTATCGATCAATACATATATTCTATGATTTTATTCAAGACAAAAGCGTGAAATAAGAAGAGTTATTACACATTTCATACACTGGAAAAAGAATTTGGTATAAGAGCTATTAAATATTTAATGAAATAATGCTAATTAAATGTTTAATTGATACAATCAAACATTATTTTACTTTTGTAAATATTTAGTAAGTATTACTAAATGATAACGTTTGATAATATTAAATATTTAGGAAAGTAAAGTTTTATATTAATCAAACATTTAATTAGCATTATTTCATTAATAGTTAATAATTAACTCTTTTTTCAGTGTAGCTGCAAACACTGAATTCTTTATGTACTTATAATAATGTTTTTTGAATGGTCATTATGCTGACAAAATGCTAATAATTATGTCTAATGCTAATAATTATGTACCACATGATAATAGTTCAATCAACTTTCTGTGCTTTCAGAATGATTAAAAAATTTTTCAATAAATATTTATACAATCAGCTAATAGCCGCAGCCTCATCAAACATTTGACGAGATCCATTGTATGACATGTTTTCAAGCTGATCAAATAAATTTATACTCGGTCCGCATGGATGTCTGAATTCTCTTATATTCTATTCCCTTTTCCCCTCTATCGCTCTTTTTTTTTTAATTCATACAATACCACAGAGGTCCGTCGAATGTTCGCGTCACAACGCACTGTTGACAATTGCATAGGCGTGTACGAAACAGCTCGGCCACATTTAGCACTGCCGGACTGCACTCGACGGAAACGATTGCGGAGGAGCGGGTTCGCGATTGCTGTTTGGCGAATTATACGAGAACCGCTAAACACATCTACCATCGTTTCGGCATAGGGTGTAGCGCGAGCGGTGCGAATAAAAGCCACGCAAACAAAACCGTTCCCGGCCGCGAGCCACAGCGAGGATTCATCGCGGTAATTCCAATTTCTGCGCTCGAGAGCAAATATTGGAACCCGACGCCCTGGCACGTGCCGTGTGTGTTAAAACACGCGTGCGCATTCAATTAAAATCCATCCTCGCGAGCAAAAGCGAGCGCGCCGGTTTTTTTTTGTACGCGACTGCAATTTGAGCTTATCTGCTATTTATCAGGTGCACATCGGTGAAGGCGAGTGATACGAGGCAAGCAGTCAAAATGCAGACTTAGTGCATACTTCCTGCACTCGTGCAATATGTTCAAGTAAGAAGAACAAATCTTTTCAAGTATTATGAAAGGAAGTCTTGATAAATTCTTCTAATAATTCCTTTCTTACATCTTGAGATAAATATCATCTATAGATTCATTTATATACATATAATTCTTCAACACTCGTTTACACTAATTCTTTCCAGTTCAATAGAATTCCTACTAAACTAGTAGATAAGGAAGCTGGATTTCTATTAAATTGATTGAAAGCAAGTGATACAGAAAAATTAAACTCGTTAACACAGTTTTTATATATTCGACATTAGACCTTGTAAATAATTAATTGTTATAATTAAAATATACTTTCTTTACATTTTTATGCCAATATTCTGATTCTATAATTCTTAAATCTAATAAGTCCACAATCTTGCTTTAAGAGGCTGTAAAATCATAATGAAATTGATCAATCACAGCCGATTGTTTTTCTATGATTGATTAATATAGCACGGCTTTACGGCTTATAGTCTCTTAAAATAAGATTGCATTACCTAGACAAAAGTTAACTCTTAAAAAAAATTTTTATTTCTATACGTTTTTATTAATAATTTAATATGTTTGTCATATAGACGTGATGTGTATCAATTTACTCTTCCATCGGAATAAATTTTAGTGAGGAAAATGTCTGGCTGGATTAATTGGAAGTCTGATTAAAAAATCAGAATTTTCTGGTTAAATGTAGAATTCTAGTTATGATAATCAGAATTCTAATTGATATACCTACTTAGAATTTTCTAGTTCGTCCATTTCCAACCAGATATTTTCAGTATGATTAATGTATGGTAATACAGTATATTCGAATTTATTACAAACAAACTACAGAGTACGTATTCTGATTTTGTGATTCTTAACAATAATAATGTCAATATCGTTATCGTTGCACAGTTTTTTCATCATGTACAATATTTGCGCAATGACAATATAATGGATGCATTCAATACTACAATTGCTCACTGAGCGCTCACAGTGAGCTCTTAAGTATGTCTCTTCGATCTACATTTCTAGATCTAATAGAATATGCCAATCAGATGCAAGAGCTCACTGAGCCACTTTTGATGAGTGGTTGCAGTACTGAATACATCCATATTTGACTTAAATGCATAAATTCTTCAACAAAAGAAATAAAGAACAAATAGTAAATAATAATAATAAAGATAATTAAATTAATTTGATCAAATTACAATTTTTTTTCTCAGTGAGCTTACTTGTAGAATAAAATTTTCACAACAAGTTTACTTCTGGCAATAAGCGGTAATCAATGGCCGTGTTCAAGTTGGCATTGACAGAGTAGCTAAACTTCCTTGCCGAGCGATTGAACATGATCGGTTCTTACTTATAGATCCAATCAATCACATTCAATCGTTCGGCAAGCAAGCTAGAACTTCGTTCAGCTTAAACACAATCAATATTTCTTTAAAACAACTTGAACTACACAATCTGTTGATGTTGAATTGCCTTATATGACGGTACACGTGTCCTTTTCTTTTCTCATTTTTCTTTTCTATCTCAATCATCAAACTTAAAAAATAGACGAAATCTCTAACTTTCTCAAATCTGAGAATTTTGCATCACAAATAGTCAATTTTGGCAAATAGATTTATCGATATAATTAATTCAAGCATATAGTTCAAAGTTCTAACTGTAAATGGTATACCCAAATGCATTTCATGATGAACAATAGAATTCTCAGGTAATGTGTAGAGAAAACACGAATGCCTTTCCTTTACAAAGACGAAACATTTGTGGTAAACGAGCAGGAACGGAGGCGGAATCCCACCAAATGTTCTCGGGAGTTAATAGAAGTCCGATTTGCGAAGAAGAAGCTACCTGAATTTCGCACGGTAGCGTTATACGGACTTGATTGTAACCTCCTCCCCTAAAGAAGGAAATTGTAAGAACTCTCGGTTATGGAGCAGAACAGGCGAGCAAAGTCGACGAAACTTCTTGCTCGTCGATAACTCCATGAGGCTACGATAGGGTATTAACGACCAGTAAGTCGATAAGACGGCTTATGAAGAGAAGAAAGAATTTTCGGATATTGTCTCATCCTCTCTCTCTCTCTCT
>NW_012130283.1:0-6756 GCF_000143395.1 Atta cephalotes | reverse complement strand
TATATATATATTATATATATATATATATATATATATATATATATATGTCGCTCGTATATATACAACAGTATCGAAGCGATCTGCCTTGACTTTCTATCTTTTTAGAACACGTAAGCTCATTGCGCTCGGCAAAGATAAAGGAGAGGAATAAGAAGAAGGAAAGAAAAGAGGGAAAGAAGAAAAAAAAAGAAAAGAACGATTGCACCAATCTTATCGATGTAAAGAGCCGAACGAGTCGATTCAAGAAAAGAGAGAGATTCTCCGCTCCATGGTGATGATGCTGTTGGTCCGACAGGTAGTCCCGGTGGTCCATCCGTGTCCTTCGGTGCGCTGGTGGCGCGACCCCGAGTGTATCGAATCGAGGATCTTCGCAGATTTTCGGAGAGCTTCGTTCACCCACGAACAGGCTCCCGCGGGTTCTCCCGGGCTCTCGGCATCACTGCTCAGTATACTGCGTGGCGGCCTGGACCGCGGGCGGCCTACAACCCTCCACCGACGGCGCATGGAACGCGTCGACGCGGTGCTTACGTGCCTTCGAGAACGCACACGTAAACGCGCTTGTTCTCACGAACGTGCGCTCTTTTACGTGTTTTGGAACGCACACACAGCATCCGCATCGTCAGTGCGCACGGCACATGGTCCTCTCGTGTGCCGAGCAGGATCCTCGATCACGTACGAGGTCATCTCTACGTTCAGGGTGATTCGATCAGTAGCGCGAGCGTGACATGAGCGCGACACGCAACAACGTAGTCTAAAAGAGCGGGGGAGGGATTGTCATGATCGGCCTCAAAGTCTACGTGCACTATATCGTCGTTAGCTGACTGAAGATTATTTCAAGATCGAGTATGACATCCGGAAGCAGCAATGGTACCAGAGAAGATCCGTCGCGACGGTCGGCACATGTGACATCTTTGACGATGTTGTAGCAGAATATGCTAACGATATCGATGAACTATCGATCGACGAGATCGGAATTATCGATCGACCGAGTAGGCAGAGGTCGAACCGCGAGGAATTGCGCCTTCCAAAGTGGGTCGAACCTGCGACACGCTTACTATCGCTGCGGGAGAGGAGAGCCATACCATTTCGACGTGGATGAGATCCGCGGGAAATTTGCGGCGAGCCGAGCATAGATGCGCGCGCGCGTGTCGCACGCGTGCACTTGTACAATGCGTGCATCTACAATGTATAGCGCAGGTCACTATGTACGATGCGAATCTTTGTTCTCGATAGCTAAACGCGGGTAATACACGATATTTGTGGCAGAAAGCGAACTCGAGATTGCGGAAAAGAGAGAGAGTGCCTAAAAAAAAAAGCGAAGAAGAAAACTGACGATAGGAAGACAGAGAAAGAAATTGCTCGAGAGAAGTGGAAGGAAGAGAGAGACAGAGAGGAGCTAGAGAGAGAGTAATGATCGTGACGACGGTCGTGCGGACAAATGAACACCTCGGCACAGCGTTTGGGATATTCCAAGTAAGTAGCAATGCGCAATGCCAAGTTGTATTGTGCTGCGGAAACGTTATCGCTTTGATATATATCCGTAGTTTTAAGTACTATTATTTTGGGGAAGAAAATTAGTTTCTCCGTGGAAGCCAAATGATGTCATAGAATAAAGAAAATGCAGCTACGTGAGGCGTGAAAATTCGGAGCTCGACCTCGACGAATCTTTTCAACCGAATCAAAAATAGGGAGATCGATACGTCTCGTCTATCTAGCATACCAAACACATCGAGAAAAGTTGGTAGGAGGAAAACTTTCGAGCGAGAGAAATTTTTCGAGCGAGATTTTTAACTGAACCATCACTGCAACTACTTGTGATGCACGTTTCTTTCTTTCTGCTTCTTTTTCCCTTTTTTCCTCTCTTTTGTGCTATCGCTTTGCGCTCGGGAAATTTTATCACCGGTCATTTTTCAAGTCTGGACCATCGATGGGGATCATGGAGGCTGGTAATGGATGCATGCGTACCGCCTAAGCCAGCGCATTTGGTGCGAAATCCAACACGCGGTTGGCATCAAATCGACCGATCGTGCGGCAGCGCGTATACATCCGCGGATCGTGCTAAACGATAGCTTTCACGCCAAAACTCCCGGAAAAAGTTCAACCGACCGCGATAAAAAAGGCAACAATACAAAAACCGAGCTACTGTATAATTAATGGTTCAGGAACTGAATCTGATTTAATTTACTCAATAAATTCAAATGCCTTTAATTGCTCAACTGTGCACCAATTGTCCCGTATAATTCGAGTTTTTCTATTTCACTTTAAAATTGCATTTGCCGGGGACGTTGGCAGCGTTGTCGATATAGTTGAAGAGTAACCTCGAGATTCGTCCGACCCATTTTTCAGGATTTTTTATAGCAATCACGTCGCTACTACAGTTGTATAAAAAAATAGGCATCCACTTTCAAGTCTTTAATTTTAATGGTAACATTAGCGAAACATTTTTTAAAACATCCTTTTTTTCTTCTCTTAATAATTCCAGTGAAATTGTAACATACCTTAATTTCTCATTTTTCTCTTGTTTAAATATCCTAAGCTGAATCAGAGTTCTCGAGATCACATTCTTCTGTCCTACCTATTATTAATTAAAGCCAGATGGAATCATCTCAGAAGGTTGGAGCCAATCAATCATCACAAATCGTACTGCCGCGCGCAATACCATGAGATGGATTACATCCGACTCAAAATTTGTAGAACTTCTTCCAGGGTAGAACTTCTTCGGGTCATATACCACGTCAATGTATAACATTAGCATTTATATGGGCGCGTCGACAAGATTCCGCGCGCGCGAGTGGCTCGGAAGCGAAATCCGAATAGAGTGAGATCCGACAGAAGAGAGAGGTGTCGCGAACAGAAGCGAACAGAATAAAAGACAGGGGTAAACGCGAGGGAGGCAAATTCCAGTTAAAGGACAACATATTTTTCAGCGTCATCTCGGAATCAACGTCGGGGTCGTAGTGACGACATGGAGATATATCGAGCTTGAAATGCAAGAAAGCGATGCCAAAATTTTTTCAAAGCACATATCAGAAGAAACATGAAAATTTGATTCTCGGTGTATCATCGACTTATCATTGCAGGAGCGAATAACAAATTCCTCGCACGCAAAATCTTCCGTAAAAATTTTTCTATATGAGTTCCTGCGAACAGAGAGGACATAGCGGGACTGTAATTTTATCAAAGATACATCGTGCAAGAGGGAGACGATATACAGCATTTATATTAGCATTTATATAAGGGCAGGATAACTACCCTGTTCCACAGGCCTCTACGTGCTCTACAGAGCAAAAAAAAACAAGAGAAAAATCTACGCCGTAAGATAAGCGCTTCTCTTGCTGCGGCTTGCGCGATCCGTGCTGAAACGTTTTGCAGACTCAGAAAATTAAACAAACTAAAGTCACAGTTATAACAGTATTCTTAATCCTTAGAAGGGAAGACCAAGAGCCGGTTATGACACGAGGTTGATTATCAAAAAACTAATAACAGTTTCTCAGAACTCTATCAGTGGAAGAACATTCTTTTCTTTTAATTGTACATTGCTGATATAATTAATGTTAAATTACTGTGTAAAATTAGTTTGCATCAAAAGCGTATATATTATAATTTTTTAAAAAATTAATATTTTCTTCCAACATTTAAAAAATCATAGAAGAAAAAAGTGAAGAAATGAAAAATCATGAAGATGAAAGTATCATTTTTATTCTACTTTTATGTATGTCAAACATACGTTAAACTTCTTTTAAAATGAATTTTTTTTATTAATGCGATATATATATAGTTTCATGCGATTCAGCGCATTCTCGTAACGAGAATATGACAAACTTTTCATATGCCAATGTGATGAACTTTTCATATGCCACTGTTAGATGTGTTTGCATTTGTATGTATAATAAATCCTTTTTAGCATCTGTGAGTCTAGAAAACAAATACGGCTCATTACACATACTAAATATGTGTATATCATGGTATGTGTGCTCAGACTAATGAGCACTTCACACATACATATTTTTAATTATGCGTGGCAAATCGTTTTTCCTTTCTGAAACTGTTGCTTAGTAAATGAGTCTTCAACTAAGTTTTCATCCAAATCACACGTAGTAACATTGACACATCAAAGTAAATAAGTCATATTAACTATATACTACATATTTATCACACAAAAATAATTATGATGATATAGCTATATTGTTATTTTTACTTAGTATGATGTATATTATCCACCATATAAATGTTGAATAGATTTTTTAATAGGTACTCTATAAAATGTATTAAAATTGGTAATTGTTGGATTTTGTTTTCAAATTATATATATTGATAAAACTCGAGTAATAATACTAACGGAATCTGTAGCTAAAAGTGAAAATGTTTATTTTTTCTTGTACTTTAGACGAGAAATATCATGCTAGATTCGCAAAATCAACAAGCCATACATCTTCAACTTTAATTTTTTAATATAAAAAATATAGAACTCTTTTTAAAAATCCGTGAAGTTAGCACAATACTTTATTTGTATAAAATAAATAGTGGTAGTTATAAAAATAGTATAAAAATAAAAAAGAGTTCTACATTTTTTATGCTAAAACCAAAAAAATGCAATCGGAACTCTGTTTAAAAATAATTGGAATATAGATCTTTGCTATTAACGAGAAATGTCGCTAGAAATGCGATAAGTTATCAACGTGAAAGTATCGTGTTGTTTTTTATACAGGTTTTTTATACAGGTTAAAAAAAGATTATATAATATTTATATGATATGTACTATACTAAATAAAAAAGCCTTAGTAAACAAATCGAAAATTCAATCGTTTCTAGATATAAACAATTTTATGTGTTAGTATCATAACTTATCTCTTCTACATGTTACATATTTCTATAAATCGCCACTACTTCTACTCAATATGTCGTCAATTTAACTAAAACAATGAAGTTAAACAATTTAAGAAAATGTATTAAATTTGACTAAAATTTAATTTATTATTTACTAAGTGTGTACGTTAATATGAATGATTTACTTTGAAACTAATCATAGAAACGGATTTTTTTATGCATATGGAAGTTAAAAATAACAAACTATTATTTAACTCAAGGAATTGGATAATCATTACTTCTTCAATATTCAACAATGGAAAGGATCGGAAAGTTATTGTATGTAATATGAGTGAACGCTCAGCATAAGATTTAGAAAGTTGGAAATATTTTACATAAGAAGCCGGGTTTACAAATGCAAAATTGGAAATGTTTATTCAAGTAATGGTAGAGCGATAACTCCATAGATTCTACTCCATAGATTCCATAGAACTTGGTCGGCGAATAGAAACAAAGGTTAATAGTGAATAGAACGAGCTAGGGTGGAACAAGACGATAGGGAATGCGAGGAGAACGAGTGAGCTACAGGGATATAAAGGATCGGAAACAAATAGTTACAAATAGCAGAGCACACAATTAAGTAGTCGCCAGACCGTGACCAAAGTTCTCTCGGAAAGAGATTATCGGCTAATTATCAGTTTCCAAAAAGCGTTCCTAAAATTATAGCCGCATACGCGCGATTGCTTCTTAAGTTGCTCGAGATAGTAGTCAGGTTAGGCTGACTCATTCGATATATAGTGAACAAGAGAACGGAACAAGCGAAGTATACGTGTTTTAGGCGCGATAAGTTGCATCCTGCATGTACGGTGCATTATATTACTGTGTGCACACATAGACGTGGTTAGCCTCTGTTTCATCCACCCTCACGTATAAGTGATGACGAGATCCAGACGCGCGAGTTGTAGAAAGGAGGAGTTTATCGCGCCATGCGAGGCGTACAGTGTTACTTTATTGCTCGCGTCAAAGGCAATCTGCCTTCTCATACCCTCTTCGTATATTCAGCCTCGTTTTCCTAACGCGGTACTTTGACGATCGCGAACACGTCACGCAGGCGTTTGTAGCGTGTACAGCATCACAAATGCATTTTCGCGGTTTCATGTCGATAGCGAAATAGCTAGCTGACACGCTCGTAAAGCGTCGATTTCCGCAAGACGCTTCTGTGTCGTTCGGTATGCTCTTTTTCCATACGATCAGACATGGGGCAACGATGTCATTGTTCCGGAAAATAACTTCGCTGATCTGGCCAATGTTGTAGCATTCATAAAAAGCTCATAAGGAAATAAAAAGTTTCGGACATTTCGTTGTTGAGGGGAGGATAAGCAGTGAGATTTCTAGCGCATATTTCATCTCCAGAAAGCATATTTTATCGAAGACCGTAAGTTATTCGAAAGTTCGTCCAGCAAGTTTTATCCTACGAGAATAAATCGCAAAAGACAAATCCGTATTCTATCTTTCTCTTTCTATTTCTCTCTTTTCCATCTCCTTTGATCGCGTGATCACTTGATGCGTGTAAACGAAGTTCGCAACAATTATAAAAGTTGCAAAAGAAGAAAGATGCGCGCAGAAGATTATATCGCGCGGTCAATAATCTTTCAAAACAGCAATCTGTATCTTTACCTTTTTGGATATATAAATATACAGATGACAAAAAACACAGAAGGCGGAACTTCATTTCCGCAATTAATTAAAAGCATCGTTCTCGAGATGATATCAACGTCTTCTCCTGGATCTTCGATTGCCTTTTCCCTCAGATTTACTACCGTACCCGAACTATCGGCTTGGAGCACATCCCTTTTCTTTCCCATTTCCCCAACAGAATCATCGGAGCGAGAGAGAGAAAGAGAGAGAGAGAGAGAGAGAGAGAGAGAGAGAGAGAGAGAGAGAGAGAAG
>NW_012130282.1:0-6766 GCF_000143395.1 Atta cephalotes | reverse complement strand
TTCGGTTCGACATAATTTACTTAACAGGAAATAGATCATCTAATATATGATCACGAAGAAATACACTAGACATTAATTTACTTGTCATAACTAATAATTAATTAAAAATTAATATATATATATATATATATATATATAGATAACATACACTACCACGCTCATGGAAATTCAATGATCATCGTAAAAAATTAAAATATTATAAAACAGCAATTATATTATTTTTTAAATATATTTTATATCACTTGTACACATACTAACAATTGCAAATGCTTTATAAATTAGTTTTAATTTTGTATGTCAAAAGGCATTGTCTTTACTTCGTAGAACATTAATAGTATAATCGATAAATTTCAAAAATTCGCTCAGAGAATACAAATGCTATGGTGCATGTTGCCATGCTTATCCCCATAAAAGGAGGATAGACTAGCGAAAGCTTTATAAATTATTTTTAATTCTATATGCTAAAAACGAATTTTTGAAATTTATCGATATTATCAATTCTACGAAATAAAGGTAATACATTTTGACATATAAAATTAAAAATAATTTATAAAATTTTTGCAATTGTTAGTATGTGTACAAGTGATCTAAAAATATATTTAAAAAAATAATACAATGCTGTTTTTATGTCTTAATTTTTACATGATTATTCGATAAATATTTATACAGATATTTGAATTTCCAGTTACAATCCAAATAGTGCATACAATCCAAGTAATAAATATCTTCTAAAAATAAAAAATAAAGAGAAAATTATTTGAGATGTTATATTCCGGTATACATTTTAGAGAATTAGACAGAAATGCAATTGATCTAATATAACTGTTCATGTTAGAGAATTTATAAATGTAAATCATATCAGCTCAATAAATTGAGCATATAAGTTTCTCTCCCTTAGATTCCTAATGAAAAAAATATCTTGGAAAAAAATCATAAGGAAAAAGTATTAATAATTTGAGTTAACAAATAGATAAAATTGTTTTCCTTGTTACCTAGATTACTTCGATCACTTCACGTTACATTCTTTAAAAAAACTTAAATAAAATTTCTTGTAGACAATCAATCACGTCAATTATTAAAGCACTCTAGTATCCATAACTCAAATATTTCAATAAACTTAAAGAATTCTTATCTAATAATGTCTTAAAAAATATTTCAAATGAATTTAAAGCCCTCTATGACAGGTTATATTTCAAATTTGTACTTCGGTTTATCATCCACAGTCGAATAGTAAAAACGAAAAACCTAAATGCATAACATACTCTATGAATTTTTTAGCATGCTATAAATATTCGAACTTTCCAGCAAGGCAGAAACGTCTTATCATAAAAAGGAAGTTCTCAGACTACAGCGACAGTTTCTCGAGTTAATCATTACGAATAGTTACTCAAAATCCTAGTACAGTTATAAATCCGAAATTATAATGTAAGTTCCTAGTTATAAAAGTTGTTGTACGCAAATTAGAAATAAATGTCTTTTTCTGAAGTAATAACTCTCGCGAATCTTACATTTTAAAATTTTGCCGGAATAATATTCTCAAAATTACGATACAATTTATCATAAATCTAAAAAGTGTGAAATATATTTTTACATTTTCTAACTTCTTTAACAATATGTCAATATACTCGAAGTCAGTACCACACATAATGCACATTTGAAAATGTCTAGCAACAACGTAAAATATATTTATGAAAATATATATATTAAATTTTATATGTAAATATTTTTTCTCGCGTCTCATAACTCGGCAAAAAATATCAAAAAGAAGTTTAAAAAAAAACAGCTTGTAGCTTGATAAAATATCATCTGACAAAAATTAATAATAAAACATTTTAAAGTAGGCTTTCTAAGTTTTTAAAATAATATTTTAAGAAAATTGATTTTTTATAATAATTTGCATTGATTTTTTATAATAATATCTACTTTCATATATAAAACTCATTTCTATCAATTATTTTTTAATTTTAAAGTGTTTATAGAAAGGAAAAAGAAAAAAGAATGTTTATTATCAATTATTTTCGATTCCTTTAATTTTTAATTTTTAAAAGACTTTTTTAACTTTCCGTAAAATGCGAGAAAATCGCAAGTTTTCGAATTTATGTACAGTAATATAATATGTTACAGTAATATATATATTTTTATAAATTGTATTTTACGTTGTCGTATAATGAGCACAGAGTGTTACAAAAAATATATATGCATTAAATATACTTTTTAATACTAACTTTTTGTAACTTTTATTAATTATTTCAATTTAATTATTTTAGATGTCATGTGTTTTTCAATATTGTTTTACATATGTAAACATCTGAATACTATTTATTTTATATATTTTATATGTTTTACATATATATAAATTTTATATATATTATTATTTCTTATTTATCATTAAATTGTTGGATGGATTTTTAGATTTTTTTATAACGACTGAAAAGAACTTTGTTAATTAATCAAATGTTATGTTTGTTTAATTGTATTAAAGACACATTTTTATAACTGCGTTTTTATTTACTTACATATTTTAATTTTTATATTTATAAATATATATTTAATTAGTCTATAAAAACTATTTATATAAATTCATTTGCTCATCTCGCAGCAACTAATATTAATTAAGTGATTGTCAAATCGAACACATGACGATTAATTTGTTCATCTCTCACGATTTCACGCGTAGTTACGACATACTCACATGACACGAGTGATTTTAATTGATGTGACATTGACTTGACGAAATTCGACATATGAACTTCGTTTCGTGTGTTCATGGCAATACATCTAGTACTGTCAACTGTATGCTTGCTCATTCAACGCATTCGTAAATCAATAGCAATTATTGCTTCACATGCTCGTAATAATAATGCGCGAGCCGAGGGCTACTTTATGTTTAAAACATAAAATAAGTACGTGCTCGACAGCCACGCTTTTGCAATTCGTTCACACAAAAGCACCACTGGTGACTTGTTCTAGGTCGAGCTATGAACGATTGTCCCGAGGGAGTAGGAGGGAAGAAGGGTTAACAACTATCCAGCGGATCTCTTTTCGCTACCAGCTCTGGGACCAGAGGGAAATAACCGTGTTTCCTCCTTCCATTCTACACTCCTTACCAGCTATCACGCGGGGGTATAACTTTGGGCTCGTGGACCATGTATAATAGCCACTCTGTTCAGCGCCATTGTGACGTCGTCTTTAAAAGCTCGCAGGATAGTCGACGAAACGCTGAATAAGCGAAGCCGTTTGGCGCATCCTTACGCGTTCCGATTATGTAACAGCAATCCTCCTTTTGATAAGAAGACCTTGTTGTTAGCTCAGAAAATCGCACTTCCCGACGTAGTTTCTAAACAGGCTTTCTCAGCATGTAATTTATGATTATTTGTGACATTTATTCGACATCTAACTGTATACAAGAATTAAATAACAATATATCTCTCCAAATATTATAAAACAAATATTATGTATATATCAATTAATTTTTTACTTTGTAAAATTAATTGCGTTCTAATTGTTTACGTTACAATTCCATTTGCTTTGTTTTATTGTTAATTTTGAGAGTTTCTATAGGAATTTTTCTTCTTTAAATTAAATATAATAATAAATATAAGATAATATACATGTAATAGTTTTGCTTTAAACGGATGTGAGATAGAGGTTATCTTTAAATAATGACTGTTACTCGAATTAACAGATCAGTCGAAGTCGTCTCGTCAATTCGGTAAAACAGACATAAGCCTATTTAATCTTCGCTACCATTTGTGTTCTACTTCTAAAGTTTGCAGAAGTTTCTCGGAAACGAAGTTTGTTGCTTCATCAACAGTCTTAATTCGTGAATTTAGAATAATACAGCGACGAAAAAAATTTCCGCCGAATAAATTTATTTAAACAAATGGATACGTATATTTAAATTTTTTTTTGGTATTATTATAATATATATAAAAATTCAGAATATATACTATTTACTGAAATTTATTTTAAAAAATTTAACTTTAAAAATTTCAATTTATGGGACATTAGAAGAATGACAAGGATATTAAAGATGATAGAACAAGGAAAAATGAAATATCTTAAAAAAGTAGCAAAGTAAATCTCTTTAATAATATTAACATTAATAATATTTACGATTTTATGAGTTTTAAAGCTTTATTCAAATAATTTAAATTTAATTTTAATCTTTCATAAAATATCGCATCTCGATTTTGCACTTCATTTTTACTTCTTTTTCTCAGAAATTATTGTTGTTTTTAATCAGTGTTTGTTAAACAAAAGACAATTGTAGATTTTTGTCTATAGAGATTCTTGATTATAACGGGCCTTTTCTTTCAGTCATTGCTCGCTCATCATCTACCACAGCATTTCGCAGTATCCGGACAATCTCATTTCCGTCAGATCAAAAAGTCTTATACATAATTGCGAATAAAATAGAAACAATTTGCCCGTGTTCTATTATCCATTAATGATGAAATAAAATAAAGATATTTAACAATTTCAAAGTCTCGCATTATAAACAATTTTAGTGAACTATAATATATCAAGAATAAGATATAAATTAAAAATACATCAATTCTTATTTAATAAATTAAATAAATTTTCACTTTAATTTTCGATATTATTGTGTACATAGAGAAATTTGCGTAACAAATGCAAGTATTTTGACTCAAATTCAGCAATATGTTTGGTGAGTTCTAAAGTGAAACATCAATAGTATTGGATAAATAAAAATGAAAGAAAATATTAAGCGCAAAGAAGAAATACTGTGAAGATATAATTTGCAGCAGTATACCATCATCATCTGAATTCCTAAGGATTAAACATTTAATTATGTTCCAGACGCTTATCCCGTGAAACGGTGAAACTTGTGATCATGAATACTTCGGGCGGACAGGTGTGCCCAGCTTTAAGTTTCACGTTCCCTCGAGGTTTTACGATCAGCGGACTGGACGAAAGCTTGATCCCGGATCCAAATACAGTGTTGGCTGACTTCAGCGTCTATCTGAAGCCGACACTCCACAGATGTTGTTTTCAGCTTGATTCCATCTCACTCGATAAGTCGATTGCATAATAGAAGGAGGAAATCCGCACTCCAACACATGCTACTTTCTTATAAAATGTTCAAATCTCTTCCAACATTAGTTTTATTTTTAAAAAACACATTTAGATTTATCGAGAGAGAGAGAGAGAGAGATATAAAAAAGTGAATGTAATACAATTTTTAATATGTTGAAATATTTTTTAATATTTTAATAAAAACTTTAACAGATTTTTTGCGAGAAAAAGGATCAAACATTTAATTATGCAATTAAAGAAAACAAAGTTGAAAAACTAAAGTCTCTATCAGTAATTTTATTTCATTAAAAAAAGATCTTTATATATAACATTATATATAACATTAGATTAAAGATACATAACATTTTAACATAGAAATAAGAATAGAGCAAATATAAATTTTTTAATATAATAGGTTTTACATTTGAAAAAATTGGCAAGCAACAAAGGTGAAATCAAGCTATAGCGAAAAATAAAGAAACGATGAATTTCATTTCTATTATGAGGATTTTAAGCGAGGCGAAACAAACAACCAGCGCGATGGGTTGAAAATCCACTGATGTTCGTGCTGGAAAATTCGTAGTAGGCCGCCGTCGGCGGAATACGAAGTCGAACTTTATAGATTCGTAGAAACTCTCTTGACGTTTTCACAAGATATACTGCATGTTCCGATGGAATTGACGATCGAGAATTTCCTGCCAGTGCTATTGCAAATTGATAGCGTTTAGTACATGCATTTCAAGTGAATTTTAATTGAAAAGTTGCTTGCGATATGTACTTCAAAGTTCAAGTTTAATGCAGCAAAATGGTGTTTCAATTCACGTAATAAATAATAAATAAATTATAATCTTATCTTTGGTATTATCACATTATATATCGGGAATAAATTTGAGGATGTAAATATAATTAAAAATGATTTTACGCTATTCCAACAGCATGCGCGATTTTTCGCAATTAAAAGTTAATGCCTACTGTTAACGAACTTGGAAGTCGAGTTCTAATTACGTACTTTGCGAAGTTGCTCCTTGATAATTCGCGATGAAAGTAGAGGCTCTCAGACGGGAAAAGTCCATTCATTCCAATTTTTCGATTCATTGCTATCATATTTATTACACATCAAACTCGGCGAAAGCCATAATCGATAGCGAGAAAGTAGCATGCTGTTATCGAGCCATGCACGAACGGACGCGACTAGCTGCATCTGTATCCGGACTTTGTCCGGAATGATCGGTGACTCGTAAGTTTCCGATGTAAGGGGAAGAGAGATAGAGCGAGGATGAAATGAGGAGAAAAGTTTAATGGGTCAAAATGCGAGGGATGCAGTTGGATCCCTGACTATATTGAGAGGCGAAAAATGAGTGGGAAAAAGAATATCTGTGGAATTATTATTCAGATCGGACATGGACTTTCTCTCTCTTTTCCACTCACTCTCTGCTTCTTCTCTTCCCCCTACATATAACACAAATCTCTAAAGAACGTTCTGAAGGGCGTCCTAAGAACGTCCCAACGTTCTGAGAACATTCCAATGTCCTAAGAACGTCCCAAGAAAATTTCTGGCTAAAGTATGCTATGTATATGCTATATATATATATATATATATATATATATATATATATATATATCTCTCTCTATCTTCTTCTCTCTTCTTCTTCTTCTTCTTCTTCTCTCCTCTTACTACTCTACTACTACTTACTACTATAACTTAACTAACAACGAAGTAAGTAGT
>NW_012130281.1:7617-10526 GCF_000143395.1 Atta cephalotes | reverse complement strand
AAGAAGAGAGAGAGAGAGAGAGAGAGAGAGAGAGAGAGAGAGAAGTGATACTAATTAATTGAACAAAATCGCAAATTGCGTCTGCGAGACAGAAATCTGCCAAATGAGTATTCACTGAATATGATATTGAAGCACTAATGAACGCGGATACAAGTACGCCGGGATATTGACGATTTCTTAACAGCTGCAAGACCGTTCTATGCGATAAAAGTAACTGTAGGATAATGAAATGGCAATTATCAGCGGCACAGTTTTAATTAGCTGGGCTCTGTGCTCCGGGTGATATATGATACGGTGTACAGTTGCGATTGTAAAATCGTGTCAGCCAGTATCTCAGCTAAACACAAAACGCAGTTTTATAAAAATACTTGAATCAAATGAAAAAGTTAGAAAGCGCACAAATATTGCTATTCTGCCATTACTCAAAACGTTCAAGTTTAAGACGGAGGGAATGTATATAATTTATAAGTTACGAGCACAATCGTTTATTGCAACGTAATCATTGATTCAGCGCATTTCCATTTTTTTTTATATTTCACAGAATGGTTCATTCTTTCCAGTTAAATCCCTTCTCTCGTACTGAATCGCAAACAATTTTTCTCTGAAGAGAATGAATTTTACTGAAATATCTATAAATTTAACTACAGATTTGGAAATAATATTTTTGTTAAACTATCAAAATAATTTATAAGAAACTCAAACATAATAAATTAATCATGCTGTAATTAGCTTGAGCATCCGACATAATTATTTTAATAGATAAAATTATTTTTAGTGTATTATTTTCTGTATTCAGCTAAATTTTTAGAACTTTAAAGCTTTAATAAACCTTTCTGTGCATATTCATTAAAACGTGAAAAAATATTCTATAAATTCTTTTCATTTTCCATTGTACTAATGTATTTGCTCTATAAAAAAATTTTGTATTATCGATTCCCAAAAAAAAGTAAAGTTAGATTTTTTTAAGTAAGGAGACAGAAACAATTTTGATATTTGCTTGATGAGTGACTCGCGATCAGGAAATCATTCCGGACTTTACTATGTAACTGAACTTTCGAAGAAGGAGAGTGATACACTTCTTACGATATCCGTAATGGTCAATCGACGATAGGATCGACCGCAACCGCGCGTGGAATGCAGCTATGCATCTCATTCTCCGTTCGATGTCCCTCGGTGAAACCAGCATTGCACACGCGGCATACGCACGAGTATGTGTACTAGCGGATAAAGAGGTCGTCGTAAATGCTTCGATGTTAATTTGCCACGAGTTTTGTAGGACACGCCGTGCGAGGCAAAGCGAGGCGTGGCGAACTCCAAGTAGAAGCTCGCTCATACACGGCCAAAGAAGGGATACGATGAGCGTTAACGACTACACCTGAGCGTCAGCCTGGACATACGTCGAACGGTTTCTTGTACCAAGATCGATGCCCTGCCCGATAGTTTCCTAAGCTTTTGTATCGTGTCCAAAACTGTCTGCAAGGATTGTTTTTCCGATACATTTTCAAATAATTCCAAATAATACTGATTTACAAGGTTACTATTTCTCAACAGATGAATGATAACTTTTATGTATTTTTAACTACTGAAAAAGAAATAAGATTTAAAAAGTTCAATCATCTACAAATTTTAAGAAATCAAGGATTTTATTCTTTAAAAATTTTTAATAATGAGTCTCAAAATTACCCACTATAATTGCTAGAAGTTTATATGTAATTTTTTTTTACAAGTGTATAAAATATAAATTAAACATCTTCGACTAATTGATTTAACTTTATTTATAGTTGCCGGAGTTAAAATCGAATTTGAACTTCCGACTAACTTACAATCTGAGCTGAGTTAATAACAAATTTGCTGAAATTAATAAACTTTACCGTGTACAAAGTTAGATTGTTATTATTAGACTTCAAATTTAAAACGGATTAGGATTCTAATCTATTTCGTACCATTCAGGTACTCGTATTATTTGCTATCTTGAAGAGAAACGTGATCTTCCGGAAGTACTAACTCTAAAATTAATTTTACCTATATCTATAGAATGTATTCGAACGGTTCTTTGCTTGGGTCAATGTCTTGTCATGAGCGCTTGACAGTACTTTGCTTGATATATCGATATGGCTAATGCTTCATACCTAATGATACACTCCGTAAGTGATTTAAATGCACATCGCGTTGTAAGCTTCCGGCTGATGCAACGTTATAAAACGAATGATCGGAATTATTACTCACTGACACTGAACCTTAATGGTGAATCTTGTTGCGTTTGCAGAAAGAAGTTTATTCCTTCTTATGCTCCCACAATTAACGGATATCATTGGAAGAAAGTCGGGAAAGTATATATGTAATTGAATCATATATGTAATTGAATCATATCGAAAGTCACTGATAACCGAATGAAAGCAGTGACGCAGATCGAACGGTGATCAGTAAATAATTATATTAGTTATTAAGAAAGCGCAATTAAGGATGTCTAGATCATATCTCAAAACATTACCAGAAATATAAAAATTGTATAGATTCTATTATTATATCTAATTATCTGTGTAAAATTTGAGCACAGTTGTTTAGAAGTTATTTTTTTAATTTTTTATTAATCTTGATTCTTATATAAAATCGTATCGTAATACTTATTTGTAAATTTTATGAGAAAGTAACATTAAGAATTAAATTTTAGACATATACTGATCAAACATATATTGATCGAATAATAATAAATATTGTATGCAAAAGTTTATTTAAATTCACTTATTCGTGTAAAAGTTATTGATCGGAAACTGTAGAGAAAAATGATCATTTTGTTGCATAAATCTAATATTCGTTGTTTCACGTTTTGCAGTTAGTTTCAAATCTATGAAAGACTAGTTAATTAGAAAATTTATACGTATTTGTATGTGCGATGTAGTAAATATAAC
>NW_012130281.1:0-3873 GCF_000143395.1 Atta cephalotes | reverse complement strand
ACACACACACACACACACACACACAACACACACACACACACACAAACACACACACACACACACACATATATATATTATTAATAATTGTTAGTCTTATTATCTTATGATGATACAATTTAGGAAATTTGATAGATAAAAATATCGATTTAAAAATATCTAGTATAATAGTTGTAAATATCATATGTACCTATGGTATAATAATATATACTATAAGTGTAAAATATTCTAGTAGTAAATTTTTTTTTACGAAAACATAAATTTAAAGTAAAAATTATGTGATTACATAATTATCAGTTACATAAATTAAAAGATTAATTAAAAGATATAACATCGGATGTTTTTAAAATGCTACCATCGTGCATAAAACAAAAAGGTGTAACTATTTATTTATATTTATAACTTTCATTTATTCCATTAATTTTTTAGTAAATTATGTTTAATTATATCAAGTAATAATATAAAAAAATTGATCAAGACGATTTAGAATTACAATTAGACAGCCAATATGAATTCAAGAACATTCCTCTAATCAAATTTCTTGTTATCGATTATTAATTCTTATATGGATTTAATGGTATCACCATCAAGTTTCATCTTGTGATACAGTGTGAGGGAGATCTCTCAATGATTTCTAATCGCCCATTTGAAGAGCTGATCTCTCCGAATTATTAGCGTACGTAAAACGCAAAATATTGAACGTGATATACGTCAGCTCGCGCACGTCCAGCTTCTCGTGCAATTACAACTTTCATTCAGGCGCGCAAGAAAAAGAAATCCGCGTGGCAGGCCGCGGTCGTCGTACCCGTGTAGCGTGACTCCGCACCAATCTGGCTCGACGACCTTTCCTGCGCGAGCATCGATGTCTCTTTTCGTGAAACACCTACTTGCTGTACTTACATTGCATGCCTACTTAACCCGTTAGCGTGCCGAGTCGTATTTGCCACTATCTCTGGACATTTTACTATGTGCGTCAGCTTAAAGTAAATTGAAAAGAAACTATTGCTAAAAAAAGAAAAAGAAAGAAAAGTTGACAGAAGTGACTCTCAAAGAGTCTCTCTTAGAAATGTAAAAATCTATTTACTTCGGTTTTTTTATAATGATTTTTTTCTCGTTAGATTACATTGAGAGAAAAGAGAAAAAATTTGCTGTTTTTTTATTGAAAACGACAGTAAAATTATATTTTAAAGAGGATCGCAGCCATATATTCTTTATACATGCATATATATTCTTTTGTCAAGACAATCATATATTTTATATACATATAGAATCAATGTAGATTAAATAATTTATTAACCCTCCCTCTCCTTACAATTGAACCTTGCGACTAACTTATTATTACTGTCATATCGTTATTTTAACATTATCTTTTACAAGTACATTTTATTACTTTATATCTACTTAACAATGCCTTAATCTCCATCACTTAACATTGAAATTTTGGAGTATCACTATAAATATTATTAATTTTTCAATAGATATTTAATGGCTGTCTCATTAAGAAATAAAAATTGTCTAGGAATAAAAAGTCTGTAATTTTTGGAAAACAAAAGAATCAATTAACAACGATATTTTTACGAGTGAAAAATTTTTTTATTATATGAAGAAATTTCATAAATTTCATAATTTCAATGATTCTTTCATTTTTTTTTTGACTGTTAGCGAGATAATTCTGAGGGCACATATACCTACTCTCGGTAATAGTGTGAACCTCTGACATGGCACGCCATGAACAAATCCAAGTTCTACCGGCTATCCCGCCATCGTGCTATGTTCACGGCCGTTTTCTCGAAGGAATAGAAAGACTATTCCTTCGATTTTCTATGACTCGTACGAGTATGGGACTAGAATCAATACGGAGAAAACATTCACTAGAATAAAATATTATCCTTCAATGAACGTCTACGCACTCGTACAAACCGGTTTCAAACTAGAATGTTGTTTCCGAACGGCGCAAAAGTGTTTGACAATATTATGGCAAAGTAACTTGTTGGCAAAACATTTCTATAAAATTGATTCAGAAAATTCACATTTAATATAAATGGAATATAATTTATTTTCCCGTTAATAATTTATTTATCTTCCTTTGTTTTTACAATATATAATAACAATACAATTGAAATAATATAATTTTTGTAAAAACTATTTTAAGAGAGATAGAAAATCTTAAAATAAATAAAATTTGAGCAAGAGAACGATATAATATTTTTAGGCTCCCCTAAGAGAGCTTCTTTTGGCCTCCACGCCGAAGGCCGCCATTACAATCGCCCTGAACGGATTCCTGAGCGAAATGTAAGACAAATTTGCGTTTCTCCTCTCTATCGCGAGTCACGCTTGCGTCCTGACGTCATTTTGCAGCAATCCGGCCGCCACGTGACAGGTATTTAAATGTACCGTACAGAGTTACCCCCGACGTTGCCGTGCAACAAACAAGAGCGATGCCTCCGCTCGGCCTTCTCCGGCGACGTCGCGATTCGCTCTCGAGTGTCTCCTCCACCTTTTCTGCGCCTACGTTCACGGCTACCTCCTTTTCTCTCTCCTGGGCCTGGGTTCCGCAGGGGGAGAGAAGAAGGCACTCTTTTGCAGGTAACGCGCGCCGTTCACCTGGGCGTAGAGAGAGAGAGAGTTTGGTTCTTCAGTCTCGTAGCGGCGGGCCGGAGGGAAAGAGCTCCGTGACCCTGAGGACAATTCTCAAACCTTTTACTTCGTTCTCTCTTCCTCGCTGCGAATTCGCGAATTTGCTATCAAACATTTTGCGCTTCCTTCCTTTCTTCATTGTCTTCCGGCCTTGTGAACGCATTATCGCTATCGACAGCCTGTGTTCACGCGCGCGTGAGTTCAGTTCAGTTCAGTTCCGTTCCGTTCTGTGAAGTGAATTATCTTGGGCGGATCGTGAACGGACTTCTTCAGTGGTGTACATGTACCCTGGGACTAAAATCTTATCGTAGAACATAGGGAAAATCGACGTAAGTTTCTCTGAGAAATCTTATATCGTAAAAATCGGAATCGGAGCGTATTTTGACACGTGAGCGTGATCTTTTTACAGCATTTCTTCGAATAGACGTCACAGGAGCTACTGGCGAAAGAATTTGGACGCGAAAGAAATAAATACAAGATTAAATTTGATGTTATAATTCCTGAACGAGAAATTCTAAGGTCGTTGTTTTTCATTTTTAATTTAACCTCTCAATTAGTAAAATTACAAAAAAAAATTTTTTTTAAATTTTAATTAAATCATTTTTCAATTATCAATGCTGAAAAACTCGTTTAAAATTTCATTGTAAAAAGAACCATTTCTAAAAAATTTGAATCCCTGAAGTGTTATTTTAAATGGTGTTTTAAATCTATGACGAATGCATGCTGTAAGATGTATGATTTCTACACGTGTGGAAATCTTTAAATCGCATAAGAAATGTTGAAATTTATAGAGCGCGATCATACGTCCGGGATCTTAAAATATCAGACTGTTGCTAGTAAATGAGCGTATTACTAGGACTTGACAGTACAAAATTTATTTACGAGGTTCTGATAAATATACAATTAAAAAAGTCAAAACAAATAATTACAATTAAAACAGCAATAATTATTATTCATTCTTGATAGAGAACCGTAGCAACACGTTTTAACGTTTTCCTATTTTATTATCAGTAACATAAATTGTGCCTCATCAGTTTTGAGCATTTTTAACGAATAAACCAAAAACATTAATATAGAAACATTTTAATCTTCTTTTGAGAAATTTGTTATATAAAAAATAATTTCATTCTAGGAGATTTATTTGTATAAACACGATGTAAAAATTTTTTCATGTAATTTGTTACACAAATCATGTAATTAACCAACTTCTTACTTTAAAGTAATTAAATTATATATCCA
>NW_012130280.1:7990-11391 GCF_000143395.1 Atta cephalotes | reverse complement strand
ACACACACACACACACACACACACACACACACACACACACACACACACACACACACACACACACACACACACATACGCACGACAGACTCACGCTCATCCATGATTTAACTTTAACAAAAACGTATACACTAGTCTTTTATGTAATTAATTAAGAATTCTACGATTAATGATCTAAGCTACTACCGTGTTCGCAATGTACAACAGCTCATAGTAATTAGTTCTAAAAATAAAAAAAATACTACAATAAGAGGAAATAAAAATACAAGATTATTCAAGACTAGCTTACACTTGTAACATGTTAAAATAATAGTTATCAACTGATAATGTACAACTTTTGTTAAAAGGCTAGATTTCTCTTATAATATGTTAGTCGCAAACAGATACGTTTATTTTTAAAATATTGTATACTATATAATACTAAGAAATTTTTGGAATAATAAACTAGAATACTTTTAATATGACGTGCTTTAATTTCCATTTATTTTAGAATCGTAAGACCTCGTACCGATTTCCATTCCTCAGAGATCGCATATGGTCCCGAGTTATAAGGATTAAATTCCTTAACTCAAAATTCAGATCGATGTATTCGTATTGCTCGTTGGAAACAGGTGTTATAACGTCCCTTCAGGATGTTGACCCATATTCCAGAGCTATAAAAGGTGCGTTCGACTCGTCCCATTCCCTTCCCGCGAATGCATGCCAGACAAAGCGTCTGCTCTAACATCCTTCTATGCTTCATCTTTCTTATTCTTTCTTTCAATTTTTTATATGGAGAAAATTATTACCCGGTTTCCAAAAAAATTAGTTCAATATTCTGAATTCCCTATAAGAATTGTATTAAACTGGTAAAAAAATATTACACATTTTTATTTTTACTAGCCGCATTATACTATCTTTATATATATTGCTCATGACAGAAATTTAAATACGAGGTAAATATTGGTAGATATGTCACATAGCAGTAAACGAAAGAACTATGGTCCGATATAATAACGATATAACCTTTCCTTTGCTGTTTCTGATGTGTTTTCGTTGTTACTTTTCGAGACAGCAGCGCATGCTTGATTTTTCCCATATTTTTGCTGTCATGCCGTGCAAACAAATAAGTTCGATTTCTGATGATATTTGTCAGTATAATATGATGATATCACGTTATGAGGTTTGATTTCTGATGATATATTGTGTCAGCATGCAACCCAAGTAAAACAACAAATCAAAATAATGTCAAAATGATTCCAAAATGATCACTAAAAATCATTTTTCTTTCATTTCCGATTCATTTTATTGCTATTTTGATATTATCGTGACTTGATGTTCTACTTTCTACTGTACCTGGAAATGTTCAAAATATACTGTTTTTATACCAACAATTTTTTATGCTTAATTTTTACAAGATTTTTTATAATATATCTTGATATTGGAACTGTTCGTTTTCTGCTACATTTCTACCAACATTAACTGAGACGAAGGATCATCATGCTCGGCTTTTGTCAACATAATATGTAACATAAAAATTATAGTAATATATGATTTTGGCAGATTATTTGGGGTATTGTATGGATATAAAATATTGAGATCATGAGAAAATATTCTTGAAGCATCCATAGGTGCTTTCTATATAAAGATTATGCGTTTCGCGGGTTTCCTCCGGATCCATTCTTGGAATATCAATGTTTCGTGAACCTTGTAGTCCACTTCATCAGGGCGAGGAGCAGCCTGATACTGAGTTGTTCCTTTGGGCCGTTCCTTTTATATTATGCTACTTATTGGAATAGTGGGAGAAAAGAAGAGAATTGTGGGTGAGGGGAGGTGAGGAAAATTGGTCAGTCTTCAATAATTGGGAGAATGGTTTTCCATATTTTATTTATGTTATAGTCATTATCTTTATTTAGATTGTTAGGATGTTTTTGTATCTTTATGACTTCTCTATACTTTTTTGGAAAGTAATGTTGGGAGTTATGGTCGTTTTGTCAAACAGTATTTGATGTTCTGTTTCAATGTTATGTTTGTATTCTAATAACCCTGATTGCGTGACGTGTTTTAGACATCACGTTGGTGATTGTCTGACATCACGTTAGTATTCTTTTATCCATAGGTTAACCATTCTCCTAGTTTCTTCAAGGTAGTTGCCCGCAGGAACAAGATATTTTATATACTTCTACGGAGAGGAGATCTTTAGGATGTCTTAAGATTTGTCCTATTTTTCTGGGTGATTTAAAGATAATTCGGATATTGTGTTTGTTTAATATCCTACTAATCCACTCTGTTATTCCTTTGTTATATGGGAGAATAGATAGGATCCTTTCATCTGATTGTGTATCAGAGATCATTGTCTTGTTTGCATGTTAACTCTATCTAGTCTCCACGTTGCGGCATGATATCTAGTAAACTGTAGATTGGATTATATATGAACAAGCTATGAAGACCCCACACAATCCTCTGAAAGACAGAAACAGAAATAAATAAACATTGTCCCTTACAAAAATCCATAATCCTCTCTACTTAACATCAAGAACCTATCCAACAAAAACCTGTCTCAAGATATTATATCTGCGCTTGCTAAAGGTCCTTTGCAATGACACCTAGAAAGATTCCAAAGGAAGAGATTATCAGTCAAGTAGAATCAACCCTCTACCGATTCTCATCAGAACAAGCAGATAATATTCGCAGACAGGTATCCTTTCCAAAGCCAAACCTCCTTCATCAAACATCACTAGACAAAAATGATTGGATCTTCAAGACCTGAACAGGGACACAGACATCATCGTGCTTCCAGTCGATAAAGGCAACACGATCATCATTCCGACATACAACTTATCTCGCTTACTAGCACTAACACTACAACCCCTCACTGGAAAATCCGAATTCTAACTCAATAGACTTCGTACAAAAGATTCAAAAAATCCGACTACGTCCTACAGACCTGCTTGTAAGTTTCGATGTAGAATCCCTTTTCACACAAGTCCCAATAAAAGACACATTAAACATAATAAAGGCCTTACATGAAGTCTCCTCTGACTTCATCCCGCTAATAGAGCACTGCTTAACAACCACTTACTTCTCCTATAACAATCAATTTTAGGAATAAATTTCAGGAGCGGCATCTCTTAATGGGCTTTCCTATTTCTCTTGTAATCGCCAACATCTTCATGGAGCATTTTGAGAAAGAGGCAGAATCGAATTCCGTAAATTCCTTATTTTTCTCAACAAATAACATCCAAATATCCACTTCACTGTAGTCTTAAAGGAAAACGGAAAACTCCCCTTCCTAAATGTTCTTGTCTCAGAAAGCTGAGTACTTTACCATCAAGATTTATTTGACCATCAAAACTTGTACAAAATTTGTACAGAAAACCAACACACATAGATAGATACCTATTAGGTGTACAACTTTGCTTCCG
>NW_012130280.1:0-3404 GCF_000143395.1 Atta cephalotes | reverse complement strand
GTACAAAAATTGATAAATGTGCGACTGCGTGTCATACGTTGCGATATTGATGTGGTAGTACATAAAAATATGTTGATACGCGTACAGTTCCTCTAGTAAGGAGTCAAGTCATAAAGAATCGATCTCTGATTAGTTAGATTTCGAGTTTACTTTCCATAACTTTCGTTGAAGTCGTGAATCTGTGAATTAGTGTGAGCAACTGCTGTTTCCTGGTGTAGAAGGTGCAAATGCAAAATCGGACTATTAACTATCAATCATGAAATTATACTGTTTTCGGCCACTCGGCAATGGCGTCCTTCCGGTCTTATGTCTTAATGTCTCTTACTAGAAGAACTTTAGATGCGCGGCGCGTGGCACGACCTCTGGTGACTTCGTCGGAGTTGAGCTTCGCTTTAGGATCCCCTTAATAATAACAAATTTATAACAATTGTCGATAATGTCAGCTTCAATTATTTCTGGGCTTTTGGGGCCTTTTTATATTGTTAAAAATTTGCCCAGGATTGACGATTTTTGATAGTATCTCGTCCATAGTTTAAGCAACATTTACTCACATTTCCGATTTCAATTTGTACCGCTTTTGCAGTGTGATACACTGCTTCTTTATCACCTATATCGCAATAATACGTCCAACATTTTCCACCAGCTTTTTTAATCTGCTCTGCAACTTCCGCAAGACCTGTATTTACCATTTATGAATATATTTATGCTTAATATATATCTTAATATTTATAGGAAAAAAATTAAATCAAATGTGTGATTTCGAATATCATACAGACATGTTTGGAAGTGTTTCATTGGACCACGTTGCGATTGATTACAACCACTCACAGCGACTGATATCTGTAGAGTTTATCCACTGGATGAGTGTCGTGAGTGGCTTATGGTTAATCGATATAAGATAACCGAACCCAATTTGAGCCCTTTTCCAAAGTGAACTATTCGCTATTTATATATAATTATATGATTAATTTAACAGATGACTAAAAGAAAAAATAGTAATTCAAGCAGGCGTTCAACTCGATTGCATCGTATTATTCATTTTGTTTGTGTAAAAACAGAAAAAACTGTAGATACGTTGTGGTTATGATGTAATAATTGTTTTCTGTAATTGAAAATATGATCATTAATTTTCGTAGTTCATATTATTGTAATTCTATATACTTTACAATACTATATTTAGTTTATATTTTTGTCACAACGTTTTGTTTATAAAGAAAAGGAATTCTTTATATAGTGATACCAATATGGGCTATATCCGAGCATATGCGTGTGACATTTGTCACAAATACATTCATGAAATTGTGTGGAATTAATTAAAAATGATAAAAGGCCTTTTATTTATCCGAACTACAAGTAGATCTATATAAATATAATTTTAAGAAAGAGAAGTTAACATAGGTATTTAATGTTTAAATTGCTAAATAGATTTTTTTTAATGTTTATACATTAATATGTTTATGCAATAAAATTATAAAAGTAACGTTGAATTACTTTTATTTTTCATATTTTTAATATTTTCGTATGAAAAAGGGAAGACATATACGCGGTTCACGTTGGATACATATTTTGCTAAGATGCCCAAATCCGCATGCTATCTTTCTTTTAAATCTCTAAATATTTGAATATGATTCATTTTTTTTTCAATGTTCAGAAATGTTTTCCTCTTTTGTATGTTACCATTGATTTTCAATTTTGACCTTAGCAAAAGTTAAAAAAGTTCTTAAAGCTTAGGAATCTCACATTGGGCCTGATTGCCTTATATCGTAGGCTAACGACTATTAAGAATACGTATCAAGACCATCAATTTTCTCTTTCTAAGTAAGATTTTACTTCAAAGAATTTAGAGAATTAATATCTCGATATAAACAATAGTCATTCACTTATTATGTTATAGAAGTTCTGTCAGTGTACACTTAATTTATAAGAAATTCATAGTATTGTTTACGTCGGAGAACTGAAATAATATATTATCAATTACACTGTATATTCGATTTCAAAATTTTGCAAAGACTGTATGAGTTTGATTGTTGAGGACATAGCCATTTATTATTTCCCTAAGGGATTTGGCAAACCTAATAAGAAATAATTGTTAATTCGAACGGATGTCAAATCGACGCCGAAATCATCAATTCGACATCGAATTGATGTCGAAATTATTAATTCGACGTCGAATCGATGCTGAAATTATTAATTCTTGAGGAGTTATTTCTGTAATTACATTACCCAATAAAATTAAATCATCTGTTCCACCCTGCAAAAATTTTAAAATAGAACTTTATCAAAAATTGTATCAAGATATTAAAAAAAGTATTTTAATAAGCATTTTAGCAACTTGAAATTTCTATTTTTCAGGGCGATACTTCAGAAAATGATCTTATTGATACTTTATGGAGTTACATAACATAAATAAAAACATAATAAATCTCAAAATTTTTTACGAAATTTGCAAAGTTCTACGGTGCGAATTAAAAATTGTATGTACAAACACGGTTGAAAGCATTCGAAAGATTGAATCTTTACCTTTAAGTTGTTTTTTTATTCAGTTCTCAATTTTTTTTCACCGAGTTTTTTTCACCGAACATTGAAGTAAAAACGATCTTTTTTACCTAGAAATTTAACTAGAAATTAAAAAAAAATCGATTGTTAAATTAATAATTTCTCCCCAAGTAGAATTTTATTTTATTCAATTTATTTTTTCATGTTTTAGTCGTAATAACCAAAGTTCGCACATGCTCCTATACCTATAATTAAAGGATTATAATATTTATTAAATATTTTTATAATATTCATAATAAACCTTTATAATCTGTGCAATTTAAGTCCATAAAAATATTTACAAAATATTTTGATAAATATTTTGTAAATATTTTATAAATATTATGTGTTATAAAATAAAATATGAAAAATGAAAATAATAAAATATGAAAAAGAGAATAAGAAATTTACAATCTATAATCAACATATAATAGAATATTAACTGTGAAATGATTTTTTTTTTAAATTAAGAGGAGCTATGAGTCAACGTAATATTAGGTGTACAACTTTGCTTCCGCCGTTTTCCTATAGATGGCTTTAGCGGTAAGTGGTGGTCGAAATAAATAGATCACAGACGTCATACAATAAACTTGGGCATCTGTCAACATAACCCCATAGAAACATTAGTCGATTTGTGTCTGCGTCATAAAGTTATTCTCGATTGAAAATGTCAGTTTACGAGCCAAATTCTCGTCATTTGCGGGAGGTTTTAATTTTTTGCTTCAATATGAAGAAATCTGCGGCTGAGGCTCATCGAATGCTCTCAAATACTTATAGTGAGGTCGCTATTAGTGAAAGAACGTGTCGTGAGTGGTTTCAACGCTTCAAGAACGGTGATTTTGATGTCCAAGGTCATGCTCTATATTTGA
>NW_012130279.1:8229-12816 GCF_000143395.1 Atta cephalotes | reverse complement strand
AGCGTGCATTCTCGTTGTCACGAAATTAGAAAAGAAAATTCTGGTATAGAAACGTGAAAGAGTCATGGTAAAGTAGGTCGTGGCTATGGCGCGAGATCAAAGGGTACCTAGGTTTTTCCCCCGCGATGTTGTAAACAGGAAATTTTCCACGGAATAAAGCCAGCTTGAGACAAACGCGAGCGGTGCAGCACGCGACGCCCCCTTGTTTGCATATGAAAATGTAATATCCTTAGCAAATTTACTCGGGAACGATATAATCCACGACAAAGAAGCCGAGAAAAAAGTTACTATAACGGCCACAGCACCATCGAGGATGTAGAAAAAATTTTAGAAAATTATAGAAAACGTCAGTAAGTCGACTCGACGAAAACGTGCAGTTAGTAAATTAGAAATCAGAGAGGCCTAATGCGATGCGGAAACGCTTTCTCCCTAGAGACAACGTTTATACAAAGTACTGCAATCTCAATTGCTTTTTAACAATTGGAGCCAAAATATATAGTGCCACACTTTATCTATCTTACAATTAGTGCAATTATCCTAAACCTAAAAGTTAGCTTAGGATAGAGAAAACTCCTAAGTAAAAGTCTGATCAATCACATTCATTGCAATTATATTTCTTGATTCTTGGAAAAAGGTTGGAGACTAGATGAAAAGAACGTTTCAAATGATCTTTTTTTAATAATCTTTACGGAAGAGGGTAGAAATATGTAGATTATATAATATACTTGACACGTAAAACAAAATATACAAACAGAATGTTTAGTTTCACAAAATTGAGAAAAAAATAAAGCTTTTTTTTCCGTCATTAAACGACGCGCTAGCTTTAGTTTGCCGCGTCAACGTTATACATATACATAGCGTATTACCTGACTGACCCGACGCTTTTTTGCAGTTTTGATCGCAGGAATTATTTACAATTGTTAAAAAACGAAAGGTAACAATTATTGAATAGAGAAAACTGCTCTGCTCCTTTTCCCTCTCCTCTGTGTTCAGATTTTTACTGGAAAGCCTTTAAATTAGGGTAAATGCACTATTCTGAATGACCGCGTATCGTGAACCCAAAATGGCGGATAAATTGATTTTTGATATGTTCGGGAAAAACGCTATTAACACTATTTGTACAATTCTATCTTTATCGCTTATTAAACGCAAAATAAGGATAGAATGACACAAGTAGCGCTATAATAGCGACTCCTTGAACGCATCTTTTGTATATCTAGTGACTTTGTCACCAGGAAAGAATTGTAAAATGGAGCGAAAACGAAAAAGGGACGCTTCTTCTCATCTCTTTCCGGCAAAGCTTCGCGTTAGTCGGATAAGAATTATTTCGAGAGAACTCGACGAAAATTCTGTTCTAAGTCGACTATTCATCCGATGGAGCTGCTAAGTAAGTCACGTTTAAGAGTGCAAGCAAAAATGATGAGCGCATTTCGATATCAGCTAGCCACGCTTCGCTTGTAATGAGGATCATCCGCGGCGCACATTCGTGTAATTTCGCGTAACGCTTTTGAGTCCTCTCTTTACGCCGAATCCTCCCGCGAGTCCTCTCTTTACCGACCGTACAAGTTACTCCGAGGCGAATACTTAGCTTATTAGCCGCACCGCGTTTCACGGTAAATTTTGCTAACCTCACGGGATATACGCTCCTTCTTCATCGCATCGCATCGCTTCGCTACATTGCCGACGAGCTTGAATTTGCGTAATTGGATTTCACGTCTTCTTTTTTCGCGTTCAGCTTCCGTGTCTCGCCGCTAAATTACTTGCACAGCCGAGTATTGAATTTACCTCGGACTTTTCTGCTCTTCTCTCGTTTCGTTTTCGCTGCTTCTTGCTGTTAGCGACTGTTTATCGAGTACTATATTTCGGAGAAAGAAACTCAGATTATTCGCTTGAATGAGCGAAAGAATAGCGAGTAACATTAAATTTCACGATTTTACTTTGGGGTTTGAGAATTTTGAATTTTGTTTCCGGCAATGTTTTATCCCGGTTATTTTACATTTTTATATAGTTAATAATTCAAATCTGAACTGCAGTGTCTATTTTCCACGAAAGGACAAATTAAATATTTGCCCTTTCTTCTAAAATGAGAAAAAAAAATGCTGTTCTAGCCAAGTATCGTCGTACCATCTTACATTTTACTTGTTGCCCTGTCTTCTCTTTCTCTCTGTACGCGTTTACTTTAGAGTTACATTATTTGCGAACGGTTTTAACGTAGCATAAGATTTATACTAACATAAGATATCGCGCGCATCTTTCGCGAAAGTACAAAAAGAGCAGCTCGGCTTAGACTTTCATTCGACATCTATTTGAACGTGGCGTCACAGAAGAAACAGCGCGCCGGAAATCTTCCTTCGATCCGCATCGTTACCAAAAGCCTCTCTTGTCTTCTTCCCTGAAAGAGCACGAGAGGGCTGGAAAGACATAAGGACAGAGAGAACCTCTTCGTGCAGATAAATAGCCAAGTATCGAGTGGAAGCCGATCAGATGGAAAGCAGAGATCTTCAAATATTTAAAGTTATCGTCGAAATCTACTACGAAACTGTGGGAAATGTCGGGAGAAGTTAACATCGACGAGAGTCAAGTTTCTCAAAGAAAAATCATTCAAAAGGACCCGACTCCGGCGGGAAATTCGTTGACCCGTGTCACTCGGACGTGTATGCACGCGCGATCACGCATTGCGTATATGTATGCGATCGCATGCATCGATTGAAGCACGTGATTTTCCGCCTGGAAAATTTCGATCCTTCTTTTCATCGCTGCCTTCACCCACATCACACCGCGCCGCGTCAATTGACTCGCGAAGTGCACTCCGCGCTACATGACTTGTACCTCCACTCGCACTTGGCGCCGATGCATTTTCTGACGTTTCGCTCCGAGGATTAGCCGAGACGATTTCGATATAGCGTTATCAAGCTCGCGTCGTACAAACGAGCGAATACACACACACACACACACACACACACACACACACACACACACACACACACACATTATATACGTCGAATCGAGAGCGAGCTTGCGAGCTGGAGAAGATCTCTCCCTGTAATTTCGGCGAGCGACGAAATTAACGTGGTGTCTTGGATGCTCCATTTATCCCGTTAATGTAATTTAGCATAAAATCAAGCAGAGGATTACGCGCCGGATCATGCTAACATCTCCGACCAGACCGCTGCGTCTGACAGTCGGAGCGCAGAATTGACGCCAAATTGTTGCGAGCTGCGAGCGGAAATTGCAGATTGTAGTCGAGATGAACGATGCGGTTTCGCGTCTCAAATCGAAGTGTTCCACGTCGCTCAGATTCAAATATCAAATTATTGCGAAATTCTAGATATATTATAGAGATGATACTTCTGGTAAACTCTTCGAATGAATAATTCGCGTACTTGCATGTTTATACAGACACATCTATTTAACTTTGCATGGGATAATTTACTAAAACGTCACGTCTATTTCGGTTAAGTTGAACTTTAACGTCGTAATTAGGTTACTATTAGCATTACGAAGTGCTCATTAAACTCTGATCAAACTTTGAACGAGTAATATTCCGTTTACATCGATTATGATAACTATACCGAGCGAGTAATACGCGAGAAAATCTACAGACTCAAAAATCTTCATCAATACTTCTTTTTCCTTCTTCAACGAAATAGTTGTAACCAGGCGACGTCAGCAAATTGTTTACAAAGCGACAATAGCGACTTGGTGCCAGGATAGAAGCATGATTCCTGTATTCATTCAGAGAGTGAAAGATGCAGGAAAACGAAGAGAATATCTCGCGAGAGGAACAATAGCCGGGGACAATGCATCATTCTAGTCTCCCATTTCTGTTTTTATTTCTCTTTGCTCCTCGGCCGCTTTTTCGCTATAGGTAGTGTTTCCGAAAACTTCTCTTTAAGCGAATTCGGAAATAAAAACATGCAATCGCGTTCTTGATGGCGCGAGCGCAGCTCGACGAATCTTATAATTTGCTCTGCAAATAAAGCTCATCCTCAATCCCATCCGTTACAACGCAATCTTTTAACTTCTCGCAAAAGATATACCATCTACTTTAGGCTACTTTTCTATGAAATTTCTTTTACCAACTTTTCATTGTAGTGCGCGTTTATTATTGAAAACGTAAACTCAAAAAGTCCTGCCTGAAAAGTTTTCTTTGTGAATGAGAAATATAAATGTAATCAGCCTCTTCTCTTGCAAACGACAAGATTTCTAATTTTAATAGGCGTCATTACTTAATATCTCTCGTCTGTGTAATCTCGTCTCGTTTCTTCCCCGACAAATATAACATGGCAAGTAAAGTTTAATAATTTTCTTAGCGACGTCTTTTTCGTCTTTCCGAGACGGAAGCTACGTTACAAGAACCATCTTAAGATTCAGTTTAAAAAGTACATTTTCGGACTAACAAGTTTGTACTTTTATTGAGTACGTTCGCGCGGCATAAGTGTATTCGGTGCCAAATGCTGTATAGTGTATGTTATCGTCCAATGACGGCCGGACATTTTTGAAAGGAAACTCGGTTCGTTAAAGAGTATGCTCGGCGAGATAAGAAAAGCGTCTTCTGCGGAGAGCTCGGCGACATCTCTCTCTCTC
>NW_012130279.1:0-2237 GCF_000143395.1 Atta cephalotes | reverse complement strand
GTGTGTGTGTGTGTGTGTGTGTGTGTGTGTGTGTGTGTGTGTGTGTGTGTGTGTGTGTGTGTGTGTGTGTGTGTGTGTGTGTGTGTGTGTGTGTGTGTGTGTATCATACCTCTACACAATGAAAAACATTTTATGTTGAAACTAGTCCTTGTTAAATTTTTTTATGTTGAATTTTTAATATATTCGAATTTTTAACATATTAATTTAACATAATGACTGCATTATTTGAATATTTTATATTAAAATGATCTTCAACATTTCTTAGTATTAAAATAACAAATCCTAAGTAAACAAATAACATTAAAAAATTTATTTTAATTTTTAAAACGTAAATTTTTAAAACGTAAAGATAAAAGTATAAAAGACGTTGATTTAGCATATTATAAATGTTATATTGAAGAAATATGCTTTTACAATTTACTTATAAATTATATCAATGTTATATCTTTTGTGTTACATAATATTTACTTATATTACATAATATTACATAATATTTACTTTTTAATATCTTGTATCAAATTAACTCCAAGATTTGAATGAATTATTTGGAACATGTGAAATAGAGGGTACGGTTGAAAACACAAATTTTCCAACTGTATATTTTTGTAATACGTGATGCGCGTACCGGTATTTATAATAGGTTTTTATTTTGGTTATATACAACCGAAAAATACTTATATATTGCCGATATTTTTTACGTTTTTAATTCTCGAATTTGAATCATCCGGATATAACCGAACAAATAAATTGGAATCGCAATTGATAATTGTTTAATGTATTTTCCAAACAGCGTGTACGGAAATATCAGTTTATTGTGCAAGACAACAATACTCATTTTATGCCGTGTCTATTATTATTACCATGTTCTACAAACACGTATATTATTATACTAACCCATAATCATACGGTGCGAACGCATGTCTTGATGTGGACATCCGATGCTGTCAATAATGTAAGTGCCGCGAATCGCGATTACATAGAATTCAAAGGGACGCGATTTATCGATATCAAGGATACCTACTCTCATTCATGCGCGCGCACGCTCGTTAGTCGGTCGAAACGATGGACACACGATTTTATAGAGTCATGTCACGTTACGGCCGACCAATCAGTCGATGGGAATAAGCTTTGTTACAACGAAGCCTTTTGTTATCTAACGCACTATTATTTTATTAACGATATTAGTACTCTTTTATTGATTCTTCACGGAAATCAGCGCTCGCTACAAATGAATTAAATTGGCACAATTAATCTATACATATTGATATTGTTATCAATCATTTTCGACAAAATTGTTTTTTTTTTCCCAGAAAATAATAGCAAGCGATCTTGTTTTTAACGTTTCTGTTCACTCATCATTATTATATTTCAGATTGTGATATTAGAAACAGAGAAACACATAATAAAAATTCTTGCAAAAATGTATTAATATGGAAATATGTTTCAAAAGAAAATTGATAGAACCGATTTTTGTAAAAAAGATTCTTAATCAAAAACGAAACGAGCTTTTTCTTCAGAATTTTATGACAAACTGTCAAATTAATAATATATATATATATATACGAATATGATTTAATTTCTCCTCGAAATGAAAAATACATGCCGGAAAAAGTCTTGTTACGTTAATTGAAATTATGATTGAAAATAAATAAATAAAAAAATCTGATTGAATCTATTATAATTCTAATAAACAAGAAATGATCAAGATCTTTTAGTTCATTTTCAACCAGAAATTTTGCTCAGCGATCGAGATAGTTTTCGGTATATTTACAAGTCTATTCTATCAAGTACAAATATTGTTTTTATTAAAAAAATATTTCTATTCAAATATAATATATTTGCAAGAATATTTATTGTGCATTTTTTCGCTTATGACGTTACATAAGATAGTAGCAGTGTTGAGGTAAACGCATCTTAACTTGATTTTTTCATAAATCAAATGATAATTTCTCTCTCGATATTTCCAACTGTTTGGCGAGAACTGACTTGAATGCACCGCCATTAATTTATACAATGTGGCTTCTAATTTCCGCGTACATGTGAGCAAACAAGACTTGATAATACGCTTGAGGAGGAACGCATGCAACTTGGCCGGATCGTAGTAGCGTGATCCCGGAGAGCATCTTATCGATTGGTATATTAGCTCGACAAGCTCACTGCGGGCTAGAGGACGAGAGAGAGAGAGAGAGAGAGAGAGAGAGAGAGAGAAGTAGGGTAAGGGTTGAGGAGGGAGTGGC
>NW_012130278.1:8579-11872 GCF_000143395.1 Atta cephalotes | reverse complement strand
TATATATATATATATATATATATATATATATATATATATATAATTAGAGAATTAAATTTCATTACTTATCGTTAAATGTGACGAATTTTGAAAATTGCAATTCTTGTTACAATGCACTTTTTTGTCACTTTCTTTTAAACTCTAAAGTAAACATCGCACGGAAGTTTGTTTAGGACAGAATAAAAGATTCAAATGAAAAATTTTTTGTCGAAGGTATTTCAGGCAAAGATTTCTTATAACATGGACAAAACCAGAAAAAAATATAGGTACAACCTTTAGATCTATTCCTTTGTAGAAGAATTTTAAATAGCACTTAAAAGGCAATGCCTTTCGAATGTCCAGGTCAATGTTAAGAATGGTGAGTCTATGAATGGATATGCTATCATCTCTCCTAGGGATCGTTATAAGTATTTCTTCGAGGAAGACCCGACTTAGAGAGCTCAATGGTTACTTTTACGTCGACGAAAAAAGTAAACGACAAATATTATAAATACGAGAAACGCCTCTTGCGCTTACACCGCTTCCTTATCTGCAAATTTGATAACTGCATCCGGCCTTATCCTAATTCAAATAAAGGGCGCGGGATGCCTGGAGTTTCGAATGCACGACGGGGATATTAATACGCGAACGTTGCAGCGAGTTAGTGTCGCAAAGAGAGTATTATATTTTTTCACAAAGCATTATACTTTAAAATTATTCATCAAATCTTTTAAAATCTTTTAATCTCTTTTTATTTTTTTTAAATATATTTCCAATACAAATAACGTTTTAATTTTTTAATAATATTTATTTTATAAATATTATTAAAAATCTATAATTGCATCTTTTTTTTTAATCTTCATGTGTTCTTCAATCGTTTTGAAAATATTATAAAAAATGTGTAATTTTTATCAATCTTTTTTTAAGAGTTTGAAAAATTCAAAAATAATTATATACCAGTTCTTGATTTATGAGCAATTGATCCTTGAATGTATCACGATGATTCATATTTTAGTGAGCCTAGATTTTGTTGAAGCGAACAAGGCTAGATGTGAATAGCGGTATTTCCTGATATAACGTATAAAAAGCAAAGCGATTAAAACAATTAACAGCTATAGAATATCATTGTATTCGAATATCGTTATTATCTATCAGAAATTATTAGTGAAATCTCTGAGATTTGAAATTTAACAGCAAAGAAATCATTAGAAATTTCAATTCACGCTAGTGAGAATGGTGCTTATCCTATCAAGGAAAGAGAAGCGTCGGATATCGAAATCATAGACGAAAGTGCATTTCACGGCTTATCGCCTTCTCATTTCTTAGATTACATGATAATCGAACGAGATGTCCATTCAATTAATACCACAATCTCTATCTCATATGCATCGTAAACACGTCGTTTACATCGCGATTATAATAAATACATTGCAAGAATTGTGAATTTTTTCTATATAGTAATCTAAACCACTAATACTTCATATTTAAATCATATTTTAATATTGCAAGTTTATTCCTTTTATTATCTACTTATATTAAATTATATCTACATGTATGTATCTTAGGTATATATGATTGCGCGTTTGCAACACAATCAAATTGAAATAATAATATTCTGCGCGGGCAGAATTCCTTTTGAAATAGAATTCGGAAGATTCGGGTTCGACTTTCAACTGAGATAATATTTCGTAATAAGTTCTTTACATGTTTTAAGATGCTAGTAGCATTAAATTGACAATCTAATTTAATTTGGGGGGATTATTATTTCAGTTGATTGTGTAAGTCTGAAAAGTAATCGACGCGCAATTATATAGGTATTTGAGATAAATTTATTTAAATACATATAGATATATTGTTTCAACATTCAAATTTGACTAACAATAAATGATGCTTCTCTCACTTATTGTTAATTGACTTATTCATACGATTTTGTTTCTAATTTTTTATAAAAGTTAAATATTTTTATCTTGCAATTAATAATATAATATGTTTACATGAAATTTGTTGATTTTTTGTCAATAAAAATATTTCTATATTATAAACAATATATTAATAAAAGAATATTATATTTAAGTTTTGATAACATTTTGTGAAATATTTTTCTCACTCATAAAATTTTTTTCGTAAAATTACATTCTTAAAGAAAAAATTCTTTGCGCGATTCAAATCTGAATAATATATTAAAGAATAAAAAATATCCCATTGAGAGAGGTGTAGGTCGCAAACTTTTGCGAAACTGATGACTGTAGAGTATACACTATGTCGAAATTTTTCAAAATATCGTTTCTCCGAATCATTCGACTACTATTTACTCATTTCCGTTCGTAATAATCAGCAATACATTGTTAAACGCGACACACAGTTTGCTAGATTGTAGTTCCAGACCTCAGGCGGGAGATGCTGCACGCGAGGTAATCGTTTTGTTTTTTTTTATTTTTAGAAAAGAAGAAGCAGTCAGGTCCGAACGTGTAAATTATCTTAATGAACCGCGCGGTCCGATGCGCGCGGCTGTTTCTCTCAATGAAATCACTTTTTCGAGAGACGTCTTGACTTGTAAGCATCCGCGCTGAGTATAAGCTGCCGCGGCAGCAAAACAGGTAGACCGACCCTTCGCTGATCCCCTGCCGATCTTTCTCGAAGCGTTTTTTTTTTCACGGACGCAAACGGGTTGGGCTCAACCACAATTTTCAGCAGTCTGTTCGTCTCTGTTATATCCGTCGTGAGCTCTCTTCCTCTCTCTTTTGTTCCTTTTCACGCCTTCCTGTTCTGAAGGCGCCTCTCTTTGTTTCGAGATTTCTGCGGAAGCAAAGAAACCTCGATACCTATCTGCTTATAATACCTACGAAATACGATTTTCGTTCTGTACGCAGGTACAGAAATTTACCTGCAATATTCGGCAAACAAGGAAAACGATGATTTAGCAATACTACAAAGTAAAGCCGCTTTAGTTACTATGCAATATGTAAAGGAAGATAAATGGAAGATCTGTCAGTTTTGACGATTTACAAAAAAAAAAATTGCTAAGATATATTTCTTCCTTTTATGGTAGACATTCCTTTTTTCCTACAGACATTAGTCTTAACAATTCATGTCAAGTCTAATCCGATAATGTTGAAATAGCTCCTATTGCCTGCAAGGCATTATTTGTCTATATACACTTTTGCGCACAAGTAAAAATTTCAGAAACAAAGTCACATTTGCCTATATTCTATAAACTTCCCCGAGATAGAATCTGAATAAAAAATTATTTCAATAAGAAGTAGATATTTATTTTAAAAAAAAAAAAAAAAAAATAAATAAAATAAAGAAAATTT